>NW_026647138.1:0-67500 GCF_950295315.1 Erinaceus europaeus | reverse complement strand
TGTACCAAATGTTTTGCAAAAAAATCACTTTATTATAAACTCTGAGTGATACTGGCATGGAAATGAGGAGACAGAATATGGCTTGTGTCAGAAAGACTTACAAACTGAGGCTCCAGTAGCCTAGGTGAAATCGCCAACACAACAAGCCAGAGCTAAGCAGTGTTCTGGTAACTCTCTTTGTATATCTGGGCCTGTCAGTAAAATAAGTATATAAGTAAAATATTAATGATTGAAGACAGAGTGTGTGAGAGCATGTGAGAGTTAGAGACAGAGAAGGTGAGAAGAGAAATTGATGAGTTGGAAAGAGACCAGAATTCAAAAACCTCCTACACTGTGTTCATTGATGACAGGTTCAAACCAGGCTTGTAGAGATTGTAAGGCAGCTGCTCTCATGCCCACAGACCCCAGACAGCCCCAGCCTTCACCATATGCTGTACTACCAGACCTTACAGTAATGTGTGTGTGTGTGTGTCTGTCTGTCTGTCTGTGTGTGTCTGTGTGTGCTCAGAACTCACCTATAGTTGTCTAAGAGCATGGGTGGAAATGTATCCAGCCTCACCTGCAACTTATGTACAGAGAACCTAGCTGGTTAGGGAAATCCAGCTAGCCCAGATTCTGGCTAAGCAAGAATGCATATGCAAAGGGACTCTCATGTCTCGCTCTCCTGAGTTCCCGATTCAATCTCATGCCTCACTATCATCCAAACACTGCCAACGGGGGAAGCCGGGGCACCCCTCAGAATTCAGGGGCAGGACCCTGTCCAGTCATGTTTGGCTGTATACTCAGCCTCCAGGCTCCCAGTCCACTTCTCAGTGGACAGCAGATTACAAGCCCAGAAAGAACCCAGAAAGAGCTGTGTCTCAACATAGATGGGAACTGTGTTTGACCAAACTGTTGTTAAAATTTTCGGAGGCTCTTGCAGGCCTGGCTTGCTTCATGGTGGGTAACAGAGACGCGGAGACAACGGCTGGGCAGGGAAGCTGTATTTCTTTATTCAGGAACAACGATACATAAACTAAGACAAACTAATCACCAAACAGAACTCTGCTGTCTCTTTGGCGGCGCAAGCCCTCTTTCTTTTACTCTCGAACTCAAGAACCCAGGAACTCTGTCTCTCTGCCACTCTCTCTTACTCTGTAACCCTGAGACTCTCGAACTCAGGAACTCTCGGACTCAGGAACTCAGGAACTCTTGGACTCAGGAACTCAGGAACTCTGTCACTCTCGAACTCAGGAACTCTCTGGCCCTCTCTCTCTTCCTCTGTAACCCTGAAACTCTCGAACTCAGGAACTCAGGAACTCTCGAACTCTCATACTCGGGAACCCTCTGAAACTCTTCCACTGTGGAACTCTCTCTTACTCTGTAACTCTGCAACTCTCGAACTCCGGAACTCAGGAACTCTCCAACTCTGGAACTCTGGAACTCTACTCTGGAACTCAAGAACTCTCGAACTCTCGTACTCGGGAACCCCCTGAAACTCTTCCACTGTGGAACTCTCTCTTACTCTGTAACTCTGAAACTCTCGAACTCAGGAACTCTCTCCCTGGGTTCCTTTGGGGCGGGGCCAAGTGGGCCCGTGAAATTAGCAGGCCTGATCCAATTCTCTTGGCGGGGGGAGGGCTAGAAAAAACCAATGTAAAGCATACAACACCAAACAACAGTGGATGAACCCAGCCCCTTACACCTCCCCTTTGGTTCGTGCTAAGGCAATTGCACCTGTGGCCTCACAATCCCTATCACGGTGTCCTGGTGTCCACACATCACACTCAGAGAGATTCCCAGAAGTAGGCATCCATGAGTGACCCATACAAAGTCGCTCTGCTTGCAGGAAGCACAAACTCCCCGGGCCTTTCTATGAAGACACAAAGGAAGATGGATGCCTCCATTGGCTGAATTATGAGTTTCCAGTGGAGATCACAGCCCCGCCCCTCACCTGAGGGCCTGGCTGCTGCTTTTAAAGGCAATTGCAAACACCTGTTAACACTTGGGACCTGAGGACATACTCAGGAATCCCTCCAGGAGCTAGCAGACTGGCAGACCTCCTGACCCCTGGATAGCTGTGCTCCTAGTTGGGAGGGCCTTCTGGCCAGAGGTGAGAATATTCCCTAGATACAAGAAAGAACTTCAGGTTTCAAAAGGATTTGAAACCCCATGAGGCACTTGGAAAAGACATTTCACAGCCATCAAAAAACCCTCTATCTGAACCCTGGAAGCTTCTGTTTTGCGTGGAAAATCTGGACACTGGTGGGGCCATCAGTACCACAGATCCCAATATGGGAAAGCACAATGTGTGTGCCAGGGGGATAGAGTTTCACTTCTCTTGACCTGGGCTCTCATGGAATAAAGACAAGGATGCGGTGCAGGAAAATGAGGAGGGCTGCATTTAGGCTGAGTGTCAGCCTCAGGGCCCTGGAGAATGGGAGTCAAGCACAGAGGGCCTGGATAGCTGCAGGTGGACATGGACATATGCCTGTTACCTGCAGCAGGATCACTGCCTCCTCAGTTCCCCAATGTAATAAGCCATATGCAGTAGACTGAATAATGCAATGGGCAAAGAAAGGAAAATTTCAACACCATGAAGACCGAGATCATGATGCATGCACTGACTTCCATAAGGGCCCAGTGAAGAAGGCACGTAGAGACAGTCAAAGAGACACAGGATGACAGAGACAGAAAAGGACTGCAATTCTGGCCCTGTGTTGATCAGTGCCAGAGCACTGAAGAAAAACCCTCCATGCATATGCATACTTCTTACAAGTGGCATTGTTATTTTATGTTTGTGAGGAAAGGTTACACTTAGAACATCTAGGTTTAGCTCACTCTTAGAAGCAACACTTGGCCTGCAGCCCACTCTCCAAAACTGCCCTCGCCTCTCCAATTTGGAAGTAGTCTTAGTGATGCTCCAGCCAAGATGCAGGCTTGTGTATTGCATGTCCCTAGTACAGCCTCAGACTGTCCTGTGTGCAGGGAACTGCACTATGTCTATTTCTTCTTTGATTTACAGTTTTGGGATAGTACTCGGTGGACAAAAAGAGCAAGAAGGAAGTAGATGATTTGGCTGAGGTAGTTTGTGCTGAGAGAGAATTGTAGTGATAGGAGGTATACGAATGGCTCTGTGAGATGTCTCCCATGACGGTGGCTCAGAAGGTCCAGGTGTATCCTCATTACTACCCTAATCCAGAGGTGTGCATGTCTCTAGCTAAAAAATATTTTCAGACCTCTACATGTTACATATATATATATAGAGAGAGAGTGAGATACTGATGTAGTCATTTTCTACAATGGATTCAATATGACATTCAAACAATTGATTGCTAAATCCTGGAGGGAAACTGTGCATCAGGAAAAGAATTGTCCAAAGGAGTAAAATCTCCAAATCATTAGCTATATGCAGCTCCAAGGGGACAGAGCAAAAAAGGCTCGAGTATGAACTCATCCAGGAGACAATCCACATGGACAGGCTCAGAAGTTTCCTAGTCTGGCAACACACACAGGGCAGCTGCTAGTTCCCAGTGCAAGCCACAGGGCAAAAACCTCTCCCTCTTCAGTGTCTTCACTACTGAAAAGAAGAAAAGTGGCCAATGGCCAAGGAGAGCTATAATGGTGTCATATTTAGCTGTAAATCAGAATGTGCCAAGTGTTTTGCGCATAATCACCTATGCCACAGTGATTCTGTTGTTCTCTCTCTCTCCCTCCATAACACACATACACACACACACACACACACAAACACACACTCTCACAGTTACACACACGCACACATCCACAGAGGAAAAGGCACAAACGGAGTTATACACATGCGCACTGGACAGCTTCTGCAATGCAGGGTCCTGTCCTGAACCCTGCTTAGCACTTCCTGGAAGGATGCCCAGCCTTTAAGGGCATCTCGGAGCTCTCATTGGCGGGCTTCCTTCAGAAGGCCCGCACACAGGGCGCCAGCCAGGCTCTGATAGGCTAGAGGCCTAGGCCACGCCCAGAACCCCTGCTAGCAATCTCATTGGCCAGTGTGCTTGGACACGCCCAGGAGGGTCAGGGCCCCTAGTCAGTGATAGGCCAGCAGCTTTGAGTACCATGAGTGAAGACAGAGTGTGTGAGAGCATGTGAGAGTTAGGGACAGAGAAGGCAAGAAGAGAAATAGATGAGTTGGAAAGAGACCAGAATTCAAAAACCTCCTACACTGTGTTCATTGATGACAGGTTCAAACCTGGCTTGTAGAGATTGTAAGGCAGCAGCTCTCATGCCCACAGACCCCAAACCGCCCCAGCTTTCACCATATGCTGTACTACCAGACCTGACAGTAATGTGTCTGTGTTTTTTTGTGTGTGTAGGTCTCTCTCTCTGTGTGTCTGTGTGTGTTCAGAGCTCACCTGTAGTAGTCTCAGAGCTTGGGTGTCAAGGTAGCCAACCCCAACTGCAAATTATGTACAGAGAACCTAGCTGGTCAGGGCAAGCCAGCTAGCCCATATTCTGGCTAAGCAAGAATGCCAGAGAACTATGTGGAATACCGGGACCCCATTTTGAGCCCCTGGTCACCACTTACCCAGCTAGGGAAATGCTGGGCTACTGGCATATCAGAGCTGCAGCTGTCTCTCTGTCTCTCTTCCTGCTTGGGACTTGCTCAATCAATTTATGACTGTTTCCTTCTCATCAATAAGAAAGTTACAAGTGATGTACAGAAATATAGGGAAAGAGGGAAACATTACCCCCCTTGCCCACTATTACATGTAACTGTTGACTCTATACCTTTCATCCAGCAAGAAAGAACAGAATAAATATTTGGGAGGTTAGAAACATTGTAGGTTAAATAGTTAGCATTCTCTAGAGCCATGCAATACTAATCCATTGTGCATTGGATGTCACTGTCAAAAACAGTGAAGTAGTAGTTGTATTAGTGTGTAGTATCTACAAAAGGAAATGTATTGTGTGTCAGAAGTTCCCTTCAATTATAAGAGAAAATCTATCAGGCAGAAGAAATGACCCCTCATGTGATATTGGACTAAATAAATAAATAAATATGCAAATAAATGAGGATGATCTAGGAGGATTTGAAAAAAATAAAAAATAAAAACAAAGACCACAGGAAGACCTGATTAGAGCAGAAATATAGAAAACGTCTGCTGAGAAACAGAGGGCTGCTTCAAAAATTCCCTGACACTTCAGGGTCCACGCAAATTAAGAATTACCGAGAATGAAAAGAAACACATACGTATTGAAGCTTACACTAGAAAATGGAGGCAAGTTCTGTGCTATGATAATTACAATAAGGATGCTGATAGAAAGGCTATTGGAAATGCTCCTGGAAGGTTTCTAATTTATAATTGTAGTGAATCCTGCTCCAAGTATGTGACCAATTATTTATGAATAAGGAGGCTGTTATAAATGCGGTAATTCTGCGTTAAGATCAGATAAAAAGGTCAACAATTCTAAAAATAACTGATATATATATGTATATATATATGTACATATATGTATATGTATCTTTATTATCAACTATCAGGGATACTGGCATGGCTATGAGGAGACAGAGTATGGCTTGTGCCAGAGAGACTTACAAAGCTGAGGCTCCAGAAACCTAACAAGCCAGAGATCAGCAGTGCTCTGGTAACTCTCTTTGTATATCTGGGCCTGTCAGTAAAATTAGTATATAAGTAAAATATTAATGAGTGAAGACAGAGTGTGTGAGAGCATGTGACAGTTAGAGACAGAGAAGGCGAGAAGAGAAATAGATGAGTTGGAAAGAGACCAGAATTCAAAAACCTCCTACACAGTGTTCATTGATACAGATTCAAACGTGGCTTGTAGAGATTGTAAGGCAGCAGCATCATGCCCACAGACCACAGACAGCCCCAGCCTTCACCATATGCTGTTCTACCAGACTTGACAGGAATGTGTGTGTGTGTGTGTGTGTGTGTGTGTCTGTTTGTCTGTCTGCCTGTGTGTGTGTGTGTGTGCTCAGACCTCACCTATAGTAGTATCAGAGCATGGGTGTCAAGGTATCCAGCCTCACCTGCAACTTATGTACAGAGAACCTAGCTGGTTAGGGAAAGCCAGCTAGCCCAGATTCTGGCTAAGCAAGAATGCATATGCAAAGGGACTCTCATGTCTAGCTCTCCTGAGTTCCTGATTCAATCTCATGCATCACTATCATCCAAACACTGCCAACGGGGTAAGCTGGGGCACCCCTCAGAATTCAGGGGCAGGACCCTGTCCAGTCACGTTTGGCTGCATACTCAGCCTCTAGGCTCCGAGTCCACTTCTCAGTGGACAGCAGTTTACAAGCCCAGAAAGAACCCAGAAAGAGCTGTGTCTCAACATAGATGGGAACTGTTTTTGACCAAACAATAGTGGATGAACCCGGCCCCTTACACCTCCCCTTTGGGTACTGCTAAGGCAATTGCTCCTGTGGCCTCACAATCCCTGATAACGGTGTCCTGGTGTCCACACATCACACTCAGAGAGATTCCAAGAAGTAGGCATCCATGAGTGTCCCCTACAAAGTCGCTCTGCTTGCAGGAAGCACAAACTCCCATGGCCTTTGCTATGGAGAGACAAAAGGAAGATGGATGCCTCCATTGGCTGAATTAGGAGCTTCCAGTGGAGATCACAGCCCCGCACCTCACCTGAGGGCCTGGCTGCTTCTAATAAAGACAATTGGAAACACCTGTTACCACTTGGGTCCTGAGGACATAATACTCAGGAATCCCTCCAGGAGCTAGCAGGCTGGCAGAACTCCTGACCCCAGGATAGCTGTGCTTCTAGTTGGGAGGGCCTTCTGGCCAGAGGTGAGAATATCCCCTAAATACAAGAAAGAACTTCAGTTTCAAAAGGATTTGAAACCCCATGAGGCAATTGGAAAAGACATTTCACAGCCATCAAAAAACCCTCTTTCGGAACCCGGGAAGCTTCCGTTTTGCGTGGAAAATCTGGACACTGGTGTGGCCATCAGTACCACAGATCCTTTACATTCAGCCCAATAGAGGGAAAGCACAATGTGTGTGCCAGGGAGATAGAGTTTCACTTCTCTTGACCTGGGCTCTCATGGAATAAGGACAAGGATGCGGTGCAGGAAATTGAGGAGGGCTGCATTTAGGCTGAGTGTAACCCTCAGGGCCCTGGAGAATGGGAGTCAAGCACAGAGGGCCTGGACAGCTGCAGCTGGAGATGGACATATGCCTGTTACCTGCAGCAGGATCGCTGTCTCCTCATTTCCTCAGTGTACTACGCCATATGCAGTAGACTGAATAATGCAAAGGGCAAAGAAAGGAATATTTCAACACCAGGAAGTCCGAGTTCATGATGCATGCACTGACTTCCATAAGGGCCCAGGGAAGAAGGCACGTAGCGACAGTCAGAGAGACAGGATGACAGAGACAGAAATGGACTGAAATTCTGGCAATCAGTGCCAGAGCACTGAAGCCAAACCCTCCATGCCCATGCATACTTCTTACAAGTGGCATTGTTATTTTATGTTTGTAAGGAAAGGATACACTTAGAACATCTAGGTCTTAGCCCACTCAGAGAAGGAACACTTGGCCTGCAGCCCACTCTCCAAAACTGCCCTCGCCTCTCCAATTTGGAAGTAGTCTTAGTGATGCTCCAACCTAGATGCAGGCTGGTGTATTGCATCTCCCTGGTCCAGCCTCATACTGTCCTGTGTGCAGGGAACTTCACTATGTCTATTTCTTCTTTGATTTACAGTTTTGGGATAGGACTCAGTGGACAAAAAGAGTAAGAGGGAAGTAGATGATTTGGCAGCGGTAGTTTGTGCTGAGAGAGACTTGTAGAGTGATAAGAGGTATACGAATGGCTCAGTGAGATATCTCTCATGACTGTGGCTCAGAATGGCCAGGTGTATCCGCATTACTACCCTAATCCAGAGCTGTGCAGGTCTCTAGCTAAAATATATTTTCAGATCTCTACATGTTACATATATATATATATATATATATATATATATATATATATATATATATATGTAGAGAGAGAGAGAGAGACTGATGTAGTCATTTTCTACAATGGATTCAATATGACATTCAGACAATTGATTGCTAAAACCTGATGAGAAACTGTGCATCAGGAAAGAATTGTCCAAAGGAGTAAAATCTCAAAATCATTAGCTATATGCAGCTCCAAAGGGACATAGCGAAAAAGGCTTCAGAAAAACTCAAGAAGGAGACTCTCCACACTGACAGGAACCACAAGTTTCCTAGTCTGGCAACAGACACAGTGCATCTGGGAGTTCCCAGTGCAAGTCTCAGGGCAAAATCCTCTCCCTCTTCAGTGTTTTTACATCTGAAAAGAAGAAAAGTGACCAAGGGCCAAAGAGAGCTACAATGGTGTCAATATTGATCTGTAAATCAGAATGTACCAAGTGTTTTGCAAAAAAATCACTTTATTATAAACGGTGAGTGATACTGGCATGGAAATGAGGAGACAGAATATGGCTTATGTCAGAAAGACTTACAAACTGAGGCTCCAGTAGCCTAGATGAAATAGCCAACACAACAAGCCAGAGCTCAGCAGTGCTCTGGTAACTCTCTTTTTATATCTGGGCCTGTCAGTAAAATAAGTATATAAGTAATATATAAATGAGTGAAGACAGAGTGTGTGAGAGCATATGAGAGTTAGAGACAGAGAAGGTGAGAAGAGAAATAGATGAGTTGGAAAGAGACCAGAATTCAAAAACCTCCTACACTGTGTTCATTGATGACAGGTTCAAACCAGGCTTGTAGAGATTGTTAGGCAGCAGCTCTCATGCCCACAGACCCCAGACAGCCCCAGCCTTCAACATGCTGTACAACCAGACCTGACAGTAATGTGTGTGTGAAAGACTGTCTGTCTGTCTGTCTGTCTGTGTCTGTGTGTGCTCAGAACTCACCTATAGTAGTATCAGAGCATGGGTGTCAAGGTAGACAGCCTCACCTGCAACTTATGTACAGAGAACCTAGCTGGTTAGGGAAAGCCAGCTAGCCCAGATTCTGGCTAAGCAAGAATGCATATGCAAAGGGACTCTAATGTCTCACTCTCCTGAGTTCCCGATTCAATCTCATGCCTCACTATCATCAATACACTGCCAATGAGGGGAAGCTGGGGCACCCATCAGAATTCAGGGGCAGGACCCTGTCCAGTCACATTTGGCTGCATACTCAGCCTCCAGGCTCTCAGTCCACTTCTCAGTGGACAGCAGATTACAAGCCCAGAAAGAACCCAGAAAGAGCTGTGTCTCAACATAGATGGGAACTGTGTTTGACCAAACAATAGTGGATGAACCCGGCCCCTTACACCTCACCTTTGGGTCCTGCTAAGGCAATTGCTCCTGTGGCCACACAATCCCTGACCACGGTGTCCTGGTGTCCACACATCACACTCAGAGAAATTCCCAGAAGTAGGCATGCATGAGTGTCCCATACAAAGTCGCTCTGCTTGCAGGAAGCACAAACTCCCTGGTTCCTTGGTATGGAGAGACAAAAGGAAGATGAATGCCTCCAATGGCTGAGTTAGGATTTTCCAGTGGAGATGACAGACCAGACCCTCATCTGAGGGCCTGGCTGCTGCTAATAAAGGCAATTGGAAACACGGGTTACCACTTGGCACCTGAGAACATAATACTCAGGAATCCCTCCAGGTGCTAGCATGCTGGCAGACCACCTGACGCCAGGATAGCTGTGCTTCTAGTTGGGAGGGCCTACTGGCCAGAGGTGAGAATATTCCCTATATACAAGAAAGAACTGAAATGAATTTGAAACCCCATGAGGCACTTGGAAAAGACTTTTCACAGCCATCAAAACACCCTCTTTCAGAACCCTGGAAGCTTCCGTTTTGCATGGAAAATCTGGACACTGGTGTGGCCATCAGTACCACAGATCCTTTACATTGGGCCGAATACAGGGAAAGCACAATGTGTGTGCCAGGGGGATAGAGTTTCACTTCCCTTGACCTGGGCTCTCATGGAATAAGGACAAGGGTGCAGTGCAGGAAATTGAGGAGGGCTGCATTTAGGCTGAGTGTCAGCCTCAGGGCCCTGGAGAATGGGAGTCAAGCACAGAAGGCCTGCACAGCTGCAGCTGTAGATGGACATATGCCTGTTACCTGCAGCAGGATCGCTATCTCCTCAGTTCCCCAATGTAATAAGCCATATGCAGTAGACTGAATAATGCAAAGGGCAAAGAAAGGAAAATTTCAACACCAGGAAGTCCGAGTTCAGGATGCATGCACTTACTTCCATAAGGGCCCAGTGAAGAAGGCACTTAGAGACAGTCAGAGAGACAGGATGACAGAGACAGAAATGGACTAAAATTCTGGCACTATGTTGATCAGTGCCAGAGCACTGAAGACAAACCCTCCATGCCCATGCATACTTCTTACAAGTGGCATTGTGATTTTATGTTTGTGAGGAAAGGTTACACTTAGAACATCTAGGTCTTAGCCCACTCTGAGAAGCAACACTTGGCCTGCAGCCCACTCTCCAAAACTGCCCTCGCCTCTCCAATTTGGAAGTAGTCTTACTGATGCTCCAGCCAAGATGCAGGCTGGCGTATTGCATCTCCCTGGTCCAGCCTCAGACTGTCCTGTGTGCAGGGAACTGCACTATGTCTATTTCTTCTTTGATTTACACTTTTGGGATAGGACTCGGTGGACAAAAAGAGCAAGAGGGAAGTAGATGATTTTAATTCGGATTTCTGTAAATATTAGGAAGGTTTAGTAAAGTTACTTCATTGATACTTTAGCCAACTGAATACTGGGGGGTGCATTCCCCTTCTTTTTTTATTAATTGAGCTTAAGGGTTATAGTTCTTCTTGTTTGAGCTGTAGCCCACATAAATTTAGAAAAAGTACCAACTGAGAAAAAAAATTGTTTACCAAACATGGGCAGGTGAGTTACATCAATCTGCCAGAGAGCACTGGCTTTTATCAATGGGGATTAGTCTTCAAATTCTGCATAGCAGGATCTTAATTAAACAAAGCAGGAGCCAGTAAAGTGCTCTCCCTATGGCAGGTCAAGCGTTAAAATTTAGGACGCTTGTAAAAAATGAAAAAAAAATTTTAGGATATGAGTGACTTTAGGAGTCATTACACACCCATAAATAAAAAAGAAAAATGTTTGTCTTTAAATCTTACCATATGAGCAGTCGGTTCTTCATCTGTAGATTGTACCTACAATTATTAACTTAAGAGAAAAGAATGTGTACCAAGTTAGAAGTTTAGATGATCTAATCCAGAGCTGTGCAGGTCTCTAGCTAAAAAATATTTTCAGACCTCTACATGTTACCTATTATTTATATATATATATATATATATATATATATATATATATATATATATATATACAGAGAGAGAGAGAGAGAGACACTGATGTAGTCATTTTCTACACTGGATTAGATATGACATTCAGACAACTGATTGCTAAAACCTGGAGATAAAATGTGCATCAGGAAAAGAATTGTCCAAAGTAGTAAAACCTCAAAATAATTATAACAGCCAAGTTTTTCAGAAATAATTGGCCATATAATTGGAGCAGCATTCAATTCAAATATAAATAATAGAACCTTCCAGTAGCATTTCTAATAGTGTTTCTATCAGCATCCTTATTGTAATTATCATAGCCCAGAACTTCCCTTCTTTTTCTAGTGTAAGCCACAATATGTATGTGTTTGTTTTCTTTTTCTGGAAATCTTAATTTCCCTGGATCCTGAAGTGTTAGGGAATTTTTGAAGAAGGTCTTCTTGTGGTTTTTGTTTTTATTTTTTTTTTAAAGTCCTCCTAGATCATCCCCATTTATTTGCATATTTATTTATTTGGTTTACAGTCAACAGTTACATGTAATAGTGGCTATGGGGGTAATTTTTCCCACTTTCCCTGTATTTCTGTACATCATTTGTAACTTTCCTATTGAGGAGAAGGAAACAGTCATAAATTGAGAGAGCAGGGCCCAAGCAGGAAGAGAGACAGAGAGACAGCTGCAGCTCTGATTTGCCACAAGCCCAACTTTTCCCTAATTGTGTAAGTGGTGACCAGGGGATCAAAATGGGGTCCTGGGCATCCACATAGTTCTCTGGCATTCTTGCGTAGCCAGAATCTGGGCTAGCTGGCTTGCCCTGACCAGCTAGGATCTCTGTACATAAGTTGCAGGTGAGGCTGGCTACCTTGACACCCATGCTCTGTGACTACTACAGATGAGCTCTGAGCACACACAGACACACACAGACAGACACACACACACACACACACACACACACACACATTACTGTCAGGTATGGTAGTACAGCATATGGTGAAGACTGGGGCTGTCTGGGGTCTGTGGGCATGAGAGCTGCTACCTTACAATCTCTACAAGGCAGGTTTGAACCTGTCATCAATGAACACAGTGTAGGAGGTTTTAGAATTCTGTTCTCTTTCCAACTCATCTATTTCTCTTCTCGCCTTCTCTAACTCTTACATTCTCTGGCTGGCTGGGGGCGTGTCACTGGGACAACAGGCCAATCAGTCCAGCTGATGTGGCTGGTGCGCATGCCTTCCAGTGGCTGCCCAATGAGCGTGCTCCATGGCAGTGTTGGCGGTGCTCAAGGCCGCTGGCCAATCACTCACTAGGGGACCAGACCCTCCTGGCGTGTCCAAGCACACTGGCCAATGAGATTGCTGGCAGGGGTTCTGGACTTGGCCTAGGCCTCTGGCCTATCAGAGCATGACTGGCGCCCTGTGGATGGCCTTTTGAAGTAAGCCTGACTATGGGAGCTCAGAGCTGGTCTTAAAAGCCTGGGCGTGCTTCCAGGAAGTGTGAAGCAGGTTTCAGTCCAGGACCCTGTCTTGCAGAAGCTGTCCAGTGCGCATGTGTATAACTCCGTTTGTGCCTGTGCCTCTGTGGATGTGTGCGTGTGTGTCACTGTGAGAGTGTGTGTTTGTGTGTGTGTCTGTGTGTGTGTGTGTGTGTGTGTGAGGAAGGGAGAGACAGAGAACAACAGAGTTACTGTGGCACAGGTGATTTTGTGCAAAACACTTGGTACATTCTGATTTACAGCTCAATATTGACACCATTGTAGCTCTCCTTGGCCCTTGGTCACTTTTCTTATTTTCAGATGTAAAGTCACTGAAGAGGGAGAGGTTTTTGCCCTGAGGCTTGCACTGGGAACTAGGAGCTGCCCTGTGTATGTTGCCAGACTAGGAAACTTGTGGTTCCTGTCCAAGTAGAGAGTCACCTGGATGAGTTCCTTCTCGAGCCTATTTCACTCGGTACCATTGGAGCTGCATATAGCTAATGATTTGGAGATTTTACTCCTTTGGACAATTCTTTTCCTGATGCACAGTTTCTCTCCATGTTTTAGCAATCAATTGTTTGAATGTCATATCGAATCCGTTGTAGAAAATGACTAAATGACTACATCAGTGTCTCTCTCTCTCTCTCTCTCTCTCTCTCTCTATATATATATATATATATATATATATATATATGTAACATGTAGAGGTCTGAAAATATTTTTAGCTAGAGACCTGAACAGCTCTGGATTATTGTAGTAATGCGGATACACCTGGCCCTTCAGAGCCACAGTCATGAGACATCTCACAGAGCCATACATATACGTCTTATCAGTCTACAAATCCCACTCAGCACAAACTACCGCTGCCAAATGATCTACTTCCCTCTTGCTCTTTTTCTCCACAGAGTCCTATCCCAAAACTGTAAATCAAAGAAGAAATAAACATAGTGCAGTTCCCTGCACACAGGGCAGGCTGAGGCTGAACGAGGGAGATGCAATACGCCAGCCTGCATCTAGGTTGGAGCATCACTAAGACTACTTCCAATTTGGAGAGGTGAGGGCAGTTTTGGAGAGTGGGCTGCAGGCCAAGTGTTGCTTCTCAGAGTGGGCTAAGACCTAGATGTTCTAAGTGTAACCTTTCCTCACAAACATAAAATAACAATGCCACTTGTAAGAAGTATGCATGGGCATGGAGGGTTTGTCTTCAGTGCTCTGGCTCTGATCAACACAGGGCCAGAATTTCAGTACTTTTTTGTCACTGTCATTCTGTCTCTCTGTCTCTATGTGCCTTCTTCACTGGCCCATACTGGAAGTCAGTGCATGCATCCTTAACTGGGTCTTCCTGGTGTTGAAATTTTCCTTTCTTTGCTCTTTGGATTATTTAATCTCGTGCATATGGCTTAGTACAGTGTGGAACTGAGGAGGCAGCGATCCTACTGCAGGTAACAGGCATTTGTCCATCTCCAGCTGCATCTGTCCAGGTCCTCTGTGCTTGGCTCCCATTCTCCAGGGCCCTGAGGCTGACACTCAGCCTAAATGCAGCCCTCCTTACCTTCCTACACAGCATCCTAGTCCTTATTACATGAGAGCCCAGGTCAAGGGAAGTGAAACTCTATCCCCCTGGCACACACATTGTGCTTTCCCTCTATTGGGCTGAATGTAAAGGATATGTGGTACTGATGGCCACACCAGTGTCCATATTTACCATGCAAAACGGAAGATTCCAGGGTTCAGAAAGAGGGTGTTTTGATGGCTGTGCAAAGACTTTTCCAAGTGCCTCATGGGGTTTCAAATCCTTTTGAAACCTGAAGTTCTTTCTTGTATCTAGGGAATATTCTCACCTCTGGCCAGAAGGCCTTACCAACTAGGAGCACACCTATGTCAGGGTCAGGAGGTCTGCCAGCCTGCTAGCTCCTGGAGGGATTCCTGAGTATGTCCTCAGGGCCCAAGTGGTAACAGCTGTTTCCAATTGCCTTTATTAGCAGCAGCCAGGCCCTCAGGTGAGGGTCTGGTCTGTCATCTCCACTGGAAGCTCCTAATTCAGTTAATGGAGGCATCCATCTTCCTTTTGTCTCTCCATAGCAAGGGCCCGGGGAGTTTGTGCTTCCTGCAAGCAGAGCGACTTTGTATGGGACACTCATGGATGCCTACTTCTGGGAATCTCTCTGAGTGTCATGAGTGGACACCAGGACACCATGATCAGGGATTGTGAGGCCACAGGAGCAATTGCCTTAGCCGGACCCAAAGGGGAGGAGTAAGGGGCCAGGTTCATCCACTGTTGTTTCGTCAAACACAGTTCCCATCTATGTTGAAACACAGCTCTTTCTGGGTTCTTTCTGGGCTTGTAATCTGCTGCCCTGAGCAGTGGACTGAGAGCCTGGAGGCTCAGTAGGCAGCGAAACATGACTGGACAGGCTCATGCCCCTGAATTCTAAGGGGTGCCCCAGCTTCCCCCATTGGCAGTGTTTGGATGATAGTGAGGCATGGGATTGAATGAGGAACTCAGTAGAGCAAGACATGAGAGTCCCTTTGCATATGCATTCTTGCTTAGCCAGAATGTGGACTAGCTGGTTTGCCCTGACCAGCTAGGTTCTCTGTACATAAGTTGCAGGTGAGGCTGGCTACCTTGACTCCCATACTCTGAGACATCTATAGGTGAGCTCAGAGGACACACAGACACAGATAGACAGACAGACAGACACACACACACATTACTGTCAGGTTTGGTAGTACAGTATATGGTGAAGGCTGGGGCTGTCTGGGGTCTGTGGGCATGAGAGCTGCTGCCTTACAATCTCTACAAGCCAGGTATGAACCTGTCATCAATGAACACAGTGTAGGAGTTTTTTGAATTCTGGTCTCTTTCCAACTGATGTATTTCTCTTCTCGCCTTCTCTGTCTCTAACTCTCATATGCTCTCATACACTCTGTCTTCACTCATTTATATTTTACTTATATACTTATTTTACTGACATGCCCAGATATACAAAGAGAGTTACCAGAGCACTGCTGAGCTTTGGTTTGTTGTGTTGGCGATTTCACCTAGGCTACTGGAGCATCAGTTTGTAAGTCTTTCTGACACAAGCCATATTCTGTCTCCTCATTTCCATGCCAGTGTCACACATAGTTTATAATAAATAGATACATACATATATATATAAACATATATATTTATATATCTGTCATTTTTTGAATTGTCGACCTATGTATTTAACCTTAATTCAGAATTAACACATTTATAACAGCCTAGTTTTTCAGAAATAATTGGCTATAGTTGAAGCAGGATTCAATACAATTATAAATAATAGAACCTTCCAGTAGCATTTCTAATCGTGTTTCTATCAGCATCCTTATTGTAATTATCATAGCCCAGAACTTCCCTCCTTTTTCTAGTGTAAGCTTCAATACGTATGTGTTTGTTGTCTTTTTCCGGAAATCTTAATTTCCTTGGACCCTGAAGTGTTAGGGAATTTTTGAAGCAGCCCTCTGTTTCTCAGGATATGGTTTCTATGTTTCTGCTGTAATCAGGTCTTCTTGTGGTTTTTGTTTTCATTATTTTTTATTTTTTCAAGTCCTCCCAAATCATCTCCATTTATTTGCATATTTATTTATTTATTCAGGATCACATTAGGGTCATTTTTTCTGCTTGATATATTTTATCTTATAATTGAAGGTAATTTTGATGCAAAATACATTTCCTGGGGCATATACTACACACATATGGTGAAGGCTTGGTTTGTCTGGAGTCTGTGGGCATTAGAGCTGCTGCCTTACAATCTCTACAACCCAGGTTTGAACCTGTCATGAATGAACACAGTCTAGGGGGTTTTTGACTTCTGGTCTATTTCCAACTCCTCTATTTCTTTTCTCTCCTTCTCTGTCACTGACTCTCACAGGCTCTCACTCACTCTGTCTGCACTCAGTAATATTTTACTTATATTCTTATTTTATTGACAGGCCCAGATATACAAAGAGAGTTGCCATAGCACTGCTGAGCTCTGGCTTGTTTTGTTGGTGATTTTACCTAGGCTACTGGAGCCTCAGCTTTGTAAGTTTCTCTGACACAAGCCATATTCTGTCTCCTTATATCCATGGCAGTATGTCTCAGACTTTATAATAAAGATATACATCCATATACATATATAAATATACATATATATCTGTCATTTTTAGAATTGTCGACCTATGGTATTCCTGTGGTTTTTATTATTTTTTATGTTTTCAAATCCACCTAGATCATCCCAATATATTTGCATATTTATTTATATATTTAGTCCGATATCACTTGAGGGTTCATTTCTTCTGCCTGATAGATTTTCTCTTATAATTGAAGAGAACTTTGGACACACGATACATTTCCTTTTGCAGATACTACACACTACTACAACTACTACTGCACTGTTTTTGACAGTGACATCCAATGCACAATGGATTAGTATTGCATGGCTCTAAAGAATGTTTCCTATTTAACCTACAAAGTTTTTAACCTCACAAATATTTATTCTGTTCTTTCATGTGGGATGAATGGTTTACAGTCAACAGTTACATGTAATAGTGGCTATGGGGGTATTTTTTCCCACTTTCCCTGTATTTCTGTACATCATTTGTAACTTTCCTATTTAGGAGAAGGAAACTGTCATAAATTGAGAGAGCAGGGCCCAAGCAGGAAGAGTGACAGAGAGACAGCTGAACATCTGATTTGCCACTAGCCCAGCTTTTCCCTAATTGGGTAAGTGGTGACCAGGATCGCAAAATGGGGTCTTGGGATTCCACATAGTTCTCTGGAATTCTTGCTTAGCCAGAATCTGGGCTATCTGGCTTGCCCTGACCAGCTAGGTTCTCTGTACATAAGTTGCAGGTGAGGCTGGCTACCTTGACACCCATGCTCTGAGACTACTACAAGTGAGCTCTGAGCACACAAAGACACACACAGACAGACACACACACACACACACACACACACACAAATTACTGTCAGGTCTGGTAGTACAGCATATGGTGAAGATTGGGGCTGTCTGGGGTCTGTGGGCATGAGAGCTGCTGGCTTACGATCTCTACAAGCCAGGTTTGAACCTGTCATCACTGAAACAGTGTAGGAGGTTTTTGAATTCTGGTCTCTTTCCAACTCATCTATTTCTCTTCTCACCTTCTCTAACTCTCACATTCTCTGGCTGGCTGGTGGCGTGTCCCTGGGACAATAGGCCAATCAGAGTCGAGCTGATGTGGCTTGTGGGCGGGCCTTCCAGAGGCTGCCCAATGAGCTTGCTCCAAGGCCGTGTTGAGGGTGCTCAATGCCACTGGCCAATCACTCACTAGGGGCCCGGACACTCCTGGGTGTATCCAAGCACACTGGCCAATGAGATTGCTGGCAGGGGTTCTGGACTTGGCCTAGGACTCTGGCCTATCAGAGCATGGCTGGTGCCCTGTGAGCAGGCCATTTGAAGTAAGCCTGACTTTGAGAGCTCAGAGCTGTCCTTAAAAGGCTGGGCGTGCTTCCAGGAAGTGAGAAGCAGGGTTCAGCCCAGGGCCCTGCCTGGCAGATGCTATCCAGTGTGCATGTGTATAACTCCGTTTGTGCCTATGCCTCTGTGGATGTGTGAGTGTGTGACTGTGAGAGTATATGTGTGTATGTGTGTGTTTATGTGTGTGTGTGTGTGTGTGTGTGTGTCCATATTCTGTCTCCTCATTTCCTTGCCAGTATCACTCAGAATGTATAATAAAGATATACATACATATATATACATATATATTTATATATCTGTTATTTTTAGAATTGTCGAACTATGTATTTGACCTTAATTCAGAATTACCACATTTATAACAGCCTAGTTTTTCAGAAATAATGGCCATATAGTTGGAGCAGCATTCAATACAAATATAAATAATAGAACCTTCCAGTAGCATTTCTAATCGTGTTTCTATCAGCATCCTTATTGTAATTATCATAGCCCAGACCTTCCCTTCTTTTTCTAGTGTTAGCTTCAATACATATGTGTTTGTTTTCTTTCTCCGGAAATCTTAATTTCCCTGGACCCTGATGTGTTAGGGAATTTTTGAAGCAGCCCTCTGTTTCTCAGCAGATGATTTCTATGTTTCTGCTGTAATCAGGTCTTCTTGTGGTTTTTGTTTTTATTTATTTTTTTTATTTTTTCAAGTCCTCCTCGATCATCCCCATTTATTTGCATTTTTATTTATTTAGTCAGGTATCACATATGGGGTCATTTCTTCTGCTTGATAGATTTTCTCATATAATTGAAGGGAACTTTTGAAGCACAATACATTTCCTGGCGCAAATAGTACACACATACGGGGAAGGCCTGAGTTCTCTGGGGTCTGTAGGCATTAGAGCTGCTGTCTTACAATCTCTACAACCCAGGTTTGAACCTTTCATGAATGAACAAAATCTAGGGGGGTTTGACTTCTGGTCTATTTCCAACTCTTCTATTTCTCTTCTCGCCTTCTCTGTCTCTGACTCTCACAGGCTCTCACTCACTCTGTCTGCACTCAGTCATATTTTACTTATATCCTTATTTTATTGACAGGCCCAGATATACAAAGTCAGTTGCCAGAGCACTGCTGAGCTCTGGCTTTTTTGTTGGTGTTTTCACCTAGGCTACTTGAGCCTCAGCTTTGTAAGTCTCTCTGACACAAGCCATATTCTGTCTCCTCATATCCATGACAGTATCTCTCAGACTTTATAATAAAGATATACATCCTTATACATATATAAATATACATATATATATATCTGTCATTTTTGGAATTGTCAACCTATGTAATTGATCTTAATCAGAATTAACACATTTATAACAGCTTCCTTTTTCACTAATAATTGGCCACATAGCTGGAGCAGGATTCAATACAATTATAAATAATAGAACCTTCCAGTAGCATTTCTAATAGCATTTGTATCAGCATCCTTATTGTAATTATCATAGTACAGAACTTGCCTCCTTTCTCTAGTGTAAGCTTCAAGACATATGAGTTTCTTTTCATTCTCCTGAAATCTTAATTTCCCTGGACTCTGAAGTGTCTCGGAATTTTTGAAGCAGCCATCTGTTTCTCAGCAGATGGTTTCTATGTTTCTGCTGTAATCAGGTCTTCTTGTGCTTTTTGTTTATATTTTTCATTTTTTTCAATTCCTCCTAGATCATCCCCATTTATTTGCATATTTATTTATTTATTTAGTCCTATATAACATGAGGGGTCATTTCTTCTGCTTGATAGATATTTCTCTTATAATTGAAGGGAAGTTTACACTCACAATACATTTCCTGTCATAAATAGCACACACATATGGTGAAGGCTGGGGCTGTCTGGGGTCTGTGGACATGAGACTGGTGCCTTACAATCTCTACAACCCAGGTTTGAACCTGTCATGTATGAACACAGTGTGGGAGGTTTTTGACTTCTGGTCTTTTTCCCACTCTTCTATTTCTCTTGTTGCCTTCTCTGTCTCTGACTCTCACAGGCTCTCACTCACTCTGTCTGCACTCGTTAATATTTTACTTATATATTATTTTACTGACAGACCCAGATATACAAAGAGAGTCACCAGAGCACTGCTGAGCTCTGGCTTGTTTTGTTGGCGATTTCACCTAGGTTTCTGGAGCCTCAGCTTTGTAAGTCTCTCTGGCACAAGCCATACTCTGTCTCCTCATAGACATGCCAGTTTACCTCATAGTTTATAATAAAGAAACACATACATATATGTACATACAAATATATATATATATATATATCAGTCATTTTTAGAATTGTTGACCTTTTTATTTGATCTTAATGCAGAATTACCACATTTATAACAGCCTCTTTATTCATAAATAATTGGTCACATAGTTGGAGCAGGTTTCAATACAATTATAAATTATAAACCTTCCAGGAGCATTTCCAATAACCTTTCTAACAGTATCCTTATTGTAATTATCATAGCACAGACCTTGCCTCCAATTTCTAGTGTAAGTTTCAATATGTATGTGTTTCTTTTTATTCACAGGAATTCTTAATTTGCCTGGACCCTGAATTGTCAGGGAATTTTTGAAGCAGCCCTCTGTTTCTCAGCAGACGTTTTCTATATTTCTGCTCTAATCAGGTCTTCCTGTGGTCTTTGTTTTTATTTTTTATTTTTTTCAAATCCTCCTAGATCATCCCCATATATTTTCATATTTATTTATATATTTATTCCAAAATCACATGAAGGGTCATTTCTTCTGCCTGATAGATTTTCTCTTATAATTGAAGGGAACTTTGGACACACAATACATTTCCTTTTGCAGAGACTACACACTACTACAACTACTACTGCACTGTTTTTGACAGTGACATCCAATGCACAATGGATTAGTATTGCATGGCTCTAATAAATGTTCCCTATTTAACCTACAGTGTTTTTAACCTCACAAATATTTATTCTGTTCTTTCTTGGGGGATGAATGGTTTACAGTCAACATTTACATGTAATAGTGGCTACGGGTGTGATTTTTCCCAATTTCCTTGTATTTCTGTACATCATTTGTAACTTTCTTATTGAGGAGAAGGAAACAGTCATAAATTGAGAGAGCAGGGCCCAAGCAGGAAGAGAGACAGAGAGACAGCTGCAGCTCTGATTTGCCACTAGCCCAGCTTTTCCCTAGCTGGGTAGGTGGTGACCAGGGGCTCAAAATGGGGTCCTGGGCTTCCACATAGTTCTCTGGCATTCTTGCTTAGCCAGAATCTGGGCTAGCTGGCTTGCCCTGACCAGCTAGGTTCTCTGTACATAAGTTGCAGGTGAGGCTGGCTACCTTGACACCCATGCTCTGAGACTACTACAAGTGAGCTCTGAGCACACACAGACACACACAGACAGACAGACACACACACACACACACACACACACATTAGTGTCAGGTCTGGTAGTACAGCATATGGTGAAGGCTGGGGTTGTCTGGCGTCTGTGGGCATGAGAGCTGCTACCTTACAATCTCTACAAGTCAGGTTTGAACCTGTCATTAGTGAACACAGTGTAGGAGGTTTTTGAATTCTGGTCTTTCAACTCTTCTATTTCTCTTCTCGCCTTCTCTGTCTCTGACTCTCACAGGCTCTCACTCACTCTGTCTGCACTCAGTAATATTTAACTTATATCCTTATTTTATTGACAGTCCCAGATATAAAGAGAGAGTTGCCAGAGCACTGCTGAGCTCTGGTTTTTTTGTTGGTGTTTTCACCTAGGCTACTTGAGCCTCAGCTTTGTAAGTCTCTTTAACTCAAGCTATATTCTGTCTCTTCATATCCATGGCAGTATCTCTCAGACTTTATAATAAAGATATACATACATATACATATATAAATATACATATATATATATATATATATATATATATATATCTGTCATTTTTGGAGTTGCCAAACTATGTAATTGGTCTTAATCCGAATTAACACATTTATAACAGCTTCTTTTTCATGAATAATTGGCCACATAGCTGGAGCAGGATTCAGTACAATTATAAATAATAGAACCTTCCAGTAGCATTTCTAATAGCATTTCTATCAGCATCCTTATTGAAATTATCATAGTACTGAACTTGCCTCCTTTCTCTAGTGTAAGCTTCAATACATATGTGTTTCTTTTCATTCTCCTGAAATCTTAATTTCCCTGGACTCTGAAGTGTCTCAGAATTTTTGAAGCAGCCATCTGTTTCCCAGCAGATGGTTTCTATGTTTCTGCTGTAATCAGGTCTTCTTGTGCTTTATTTATTATTATTTTTTCAAATCCTCCTCAATCATCCCCATTTATTTGCATATTTATTAATTTATTTAGTCCCATATTCCATGAGAGGTCATTTCTTCTGCTTGATAGTTTTTTCTCTTATAATTGAAGGGAAGTTTACACTCACAATACATTTCCTGTGGTAAATACTACACACATATGGTGAAGGCTGGGGTTGTCTGGGGTCTGTGGACATGAGACAGCTGCCTTACAATCTCTACAACCCAGGATTGAAACTGTCATGCATGAATATTGCGTGGGAGGTTTTTGACTTTTGGTCTCTTTCCAACTCTTATTTTTCTCTTCTTGCCTTTTCTGTCTCTGACTCTCACAGGCTCTACCTCACTCTGTCTGCACTCATTAATATTTTACTTATATATTATTTTACTGACAGGCCCAGATATACAAAGTGAGTCACCAGGGCACTGCTGAGCTCTGGCTTGTTTTGTTGGTGATTTCACCTAGGTTTCTGGAGCCTAAGCTTTGTAAGTCTCTCTGGCATAAGCCATACTCTGTCTCCTCATAGCCATGCCAGTATACCTCATAGTTTTTAATAAAGAAACACATACATATATGTACATATATATAAATATATATATATATATATATATATATATATATATATATCAGTCATTATATATATATCATGGCAGTGCCTAGATGGATGTGTCTGTGACTGTGACAGTGTGTGTTTGTGTGTGTTTGTGTGTGTGTGAGTGTGTGAGAGAGGAAGAGAGGGAAAGTACAACAGAATTACTGTGGCACAGGTGATTTTGTGCAAAACACATGGCACATTCTGATTTACAGCTCAATATTGACACCATTGTAGCCCTCCTTGGCCCTTGGTCACTTTTCTTCTTTTCAGATCTAAAGACACTGAAGAGGGAGAGGTTTTTGCCCTGAGGCTTTTACTGGGAACTAGCAGCTACCCTGTGTGTGTTGCCTGACTAGGAAACTTGTGGTGCCTGTCCATGTGGAGAGTCTCCTTGATGAGTTCCTTCTCAAGCCTTTTTCGCTCGGTCTCCTTGGAGCTGCATATAGCTAATGATTTGGAGATTTTACTCCTTTGGGCAATTCTTTCCCTGATGCACAGCTTCTCTCCAGGTTTTAGCAATCAATTGTTTGAATGTCATATCGAATCCATTGTAGAAAATGACTACATCAGTGTTTCTCTCCCTCTCTCTCTCTCTCTCTCTCTCTATATATATATATATATATATATATATATATATATATATATATATATATATATTGTTGTTAAAATTCGGAAGGCTCTTGCTGGCCGGCTAGCTTCACGGGCGGGTAACAGAGACGCGGAGACAACGGCTGGGCAGGGAAGCTGTATTTCTTTATTCAGGAACAACGATTCATAAACTAAGACAAACTAATCACCAAACAGAACTCTTCTGTCTCTTTGCAGCGACGCAAGCACTCTTTCTTTTACTCTCGAACTCAGGAACCCTCCAACTCTGGAACTCTGGAACTCTCACTCAGGAACCCTCTCTCAGGGTTCCTTGGGGCGGGACCAAGCAGGCCCGCGAAATTAACAGGACTGATCCAATTCTCTTGGTGGGGGAGGGCTAGAACAAACCAATGTAAAGCATACGACAATTCCCCCTTTTCGTTTTAACTAAATGGCTACAGTATCAAGGGTGTGGGGTGAACAGAAACCTATATCATACAGGCATTTTTAAAAAAAGAAACTGGCACAAACTAAACTTTATCAGCTTAAAAAAACATTTCTTGCCTCTGGGGGGCGTACTTTCTTTGACGGGCATTTTCATGGGGGCGGGGAATGGCCTAGAGTCCCACAGGCAGCTCGCTGCAACTTACTTACTATGAAACAAAACTTGTTATTAGCATATCTACTGCACAATCCAATGTTTCCAATAGAGAAGGAATTTGAGACTTTTACATATCAACAACGTCTTTTAACCTTTTGTTACACCCATTCAAGATGGAGACACACCCTAGGTGTGGGCCGGAGAGGAAACCTCAGGCATGAGAATAATTAGCATAGCCATTGTGCGATCTACCATTTCTAATAGAGAAGGTAATGGAGAGTTTTCCATATCAACAAGTCTATTTAACCTTTTGTTTAGACTAACTTAGTTAAAATATATTGATTGTTAACTAATTTTTACCTTAGACTTTAAATGTAAGTTAATTTTATCTTTATGAGAATTACATTGAAAACCTTTTGCATTTAACTTTGACTAGTAAGAATTTAGCCTTAAAGCTACTGTTTACCAAACTTTAAACATACACATAAACATGGTCATTAATACACAAGGAGAGAAACCTTTGTTACTAAGACATGTCATTTTAAACACGAATTTAAATCTGTACTGTCTTAGTGATTGGGGGGGTCACCATTCGGAGGTGGCTTCCCGCGCAGCTTCACTTTTAGGAATTGCAGGTTGTGATCTCTGAACAAATCTCTGCGTACTCCAGCTTGTCTGTCTTCAAACCGGACCTGCGGCTGGAGATCTCGTGTGCCCAGTTTCGGCAGGGAGCCCGGGGGTCCAGGAGGCCCGGGATGGTTCCAGAATTCATAGAAAGAGGGCAGGCAGGCCAGCTTTGCAGAAGGCGTGGGCCTAGGTTCCCAGGGGTGGCGGCCATGATGGGCCGCTTCGGCCCTGCCCCATGGCCCTGCCATGTCTGCTGCCCTGTTCGCAGTGTCCGAGCAGTGTGGAGGGATCAGGCGTCCAGTGCCCTGTTCCACGTGGTGGAGAGCCGGCTCCTGTGGGCTGGCCTCGGGCTTTTGCATGTTGGCTTCGGGCTCCAGTGGCTCTTGTGTGCTGGCTTCGGCCTTCTGCGGGATGCGGGGCTGCGGGCGCGGTGCGCGGGGTTGTCTGGGCGCAGCCGGCTGGCTGGCTGTTTAACCAGGTGGAAACAGCAGTTCCGCGCCTCGCCTCCCTCCCGCTGGCTCTTCCTGCTTGCTGTTCTGAGTTCACCCGAGTGAGTGGAAACCACAGAGTGGTCCAGAGATAAATGTTCCAGAAACAACAAAACAGTCTCATGAAGAAAGAGCAGAGGCCTTTGGAGATCTCTTCACAAGCAGAAGAGAAGGCCATAGTGCATAGGTAGCCAAATTGTCTTTACTTATCTGAGAGATGCGCAGGTCAGGTCCAAGTGGGCGCCATAACAAAAGTTCTTTTTCCTCCAGTTTGTTATAACTAAATGTTTATGGGTATGTCTCAAGTTTGGTAACACTAACTTAACGGTCAAAAGTGTAACCCTACAGCTACACTTTTACCAGACAAGGTAAAAATTAATTGTTAAGGTAACTTACTATTTAGGTAAAAGTCTAAATGTTCAACGTGACTATTCATTCCCTAAACTAAACTATATAAATTTTATATACAGGACACCTTTGAAGGGCCCCCAAAGGTGCCCTGTAAACTATCTTGTGGAAATTAATCCACAACAGATCTGGCATCAATCTGGCACTGTAAACGTTAAAATCATTGTCACGAATATGCGTTAACTCTCTAAGCAATTTGAGTCTGTTTAAAATACATATTTTAGCTAAAATTGGTCTCAAGATCCTGCGGTAGAGGCTGCTACAGGAGGTCACATTAGATGACCTTTAAATAAAATCATAAAGAGATTCTAAACCAATTATAATCATCGAGGTATCAACTATAACAAACCTATAACTTGTTCCAAGTTCAAATTAACCACGAGAAGCAGATTGTTTGTGTTTCTTTCACAGGAATCCCGGAAAAACCATCTAAACCCCTGCACACCCTGACATCACTCACTAGATGGCACGACTACTGTGGCACACCCCCCGAAACCCTAGATGTCACTCAACGTGATCTGAAGAACCTGATACACGAACTCCAAGGACAGAACTTTCTTCATGTCTGGTTACCGTTCCTGCTTCTGACCTGCTTGTTACGTGTTGGCAGTTCCAGCTAGCTATCTACAAAAGAGCAACATTCCAGCAGCTGACCTCCCTCATGCAGCATTGCATCCCCTGCCAATTCTTCCCTTAGCCATCTACTTCGGACTGAGACTTGTATCGGACTTTCTGACATACCCTATATGCCCAGGCCAGCAGGGCGGTGAGCAGGGGCTAGCAACCCAATGAGACCTGAAATGATAGGGACAAGAGACGCGAAGAATGAGGGCAAGTCAAGTTTCTGATCAAGCTCTAAATTTTATTGTGAACACAGGCATTATAAGGCTTTGGGGAAGGAGGGGGAAGTGCTGGAGGAGGAGGAGGGGGAGCAATCTTCAAAGGGGGAATGTTCCTTGCAACATACATTGGATGAAATCATGTTTGCTACCACAACTATGTGTTGTGTCACTGTTTCTGATAAATGGTCTACCTGAGGGGAAAATGGCTTGCCCAGGGGGAAATGGAACTTGTCTCGAGGGCTTCCATTGTTTCAAAGCTAATCATCTATCAAAGCAGAGAAATGGCTCCTGGCATCTCATCCCTTCGTTATAATTTAACTTGAGGCAGTTAGTTGAGGTGAGGAGCAGGGACCTGAACAGCAGGTATAACCAGAGGGGGGAAGTATTGACCCGATTCCTCCCGCGGGGTGGGTGCAGAAACCCACCTTCCCGCATCTTATAAGGCTCTCGGTGTCTTTTTGGGGAGGGGAGGCAGAGCCACAGTTTCTAGAGAAATGATTTTTTGTTGCTGACACCAACCTCCATGCAAATCAGGTTTGCTTCACGGGGGACTCAGAGGCGGACAATAGGGTCCTCCCCCTGCAGTGTTTTGCCTTGCACCCCTTACTGGTGTCCTTTCCCTGCCAAGGTTGGATGTTTCCGTGCATAATTCTGAGTTTTATGCCATCCGAAAGGGAGGTCAGTCATCCTCAGGTTCAGCCAGGCCTCTATCAGCCAAATCAAGTCTGTGATAATGGATTTGCAAAGGTTTTAATGCCAAGGAGTCAATCTGCCGTTTTATAAAATCAGTAATCTTATTAAAAATAAAGGGTCCTAAGGTAACCATTAACAAAAGACTAATAAGGGTCTCATAAGGGGCTCTGTAGTGACTCAAGACTATTTGTGGTGGAGTCTATAACCTGTTGTAATTTGTCAGAAAATTCATGGGAGGAATATATAGAGTGTCCTAGCATGCCACCAGCAAGTCTAAGGGAAGCAGTCAGTGGTTGTGATGTCCAGGGGAAGAAACACAGCACAGCTGGTCTTCTGGTCAGCGCCAACTGATGAAATTTTCTTCTTCTGGTCAGCTGTGGAACAAGCAAAACTAGGAGGCAAGGACCAGGTAGAGAAGAATTGACATGAAAATATAGGATGGTGTTTATCAAAACACAGAGGAGGTGCATACACATTAGAAGTCAAGGTGAGGTTCCTTGAACATTGAGGAACATTTTGAGAAAAGTGAGCAGTCAATAAGCATGCAAAGATGAAGTCAGCAGTGGTAGGTCAGCAGAAAGAGAAGACTTGGATAAGCTGGTGAGGTTAGCTGGAGTATATACTGCCATGGCGTCCTTTGTGGTAAGGACTTGCCAACAGGGACTCTGTGGATTTTGCAAGAGCAATGTCATCCACCATAATAAAAGGAAAACAAACATGGCCATCCAGTGTTGAAAAAAGAGAAAAAAGAATATGTCTCTATGACTGGAAAAGTGGGTGGCTTTGTCAATGAGATATAATAAACGGACAATTTGAATTTTTGTAAATATTAAAAAGATTTAGTATGTTACTTCATTGACACTTTAGCCAACTGAATACTGGAGGGTGCATTACCCTTCCTTTTTTTTATTATTAATTAAGCTTAAGGGTTTTAGTTTTTCTTGTTTGAGCTGTAGCCCACATAAATTTAGAAAAAATATCAACTGAGAGAAAAAGTTTTTTTTTTGTTTACTAAACATGGGCAGGTGAATTACATCAATCTGTCAGAGAGCACTGGCTTTTATCAATGGAGATGAATCTTAAAAGTCTGAATAGCAAGATCTTAATTAAACAATGTAGGAGCCAGTAAAGTGCTCTCACTATGGCAGGTCAAGCGTCATAATTTTAAGAGGCTTGTAAAAAAAATGATAAAAAATTTTAGGATATGAGTGACTTTAGGAGTCATCACTCACCCATAAATAAAAATTAAAAATGTTTAGTTTTAAATCTTACCATATGAGCAGTCAGTTCTTCATGTGCAGATGTACCTATAATTATTTACTTAGGGAGAGAACTTGTACCAAGTTAATTGATGATCTAATGGTTAGAATTGACTTGAGGTTTTTTCTGTGATTTTAGAAGGCTCTTTATTAGAATATACCAATATGTTATAGAAAGTCAATACCTAATGTGTTGACATGATAAAATATTTACCATTTTTAGCATTATTTTAAACTGATTAGACAGTTTAAGCACACTATTATACCTTTAGTTTACTAAGATATTTACTCATCACAAGGCTATCATGAGTAAGCATAGATATAAAACTCTTAATAGATTTTGTTCTTTAGAACTCTAATATGGCAACTTAAAAGGCTAAAATAAAACCTCATAGTTTAAATATTCAAAATATTAATTTTGTTAAATCAGGATTTGCCAAAACAAATCTTCTATCAGACCAAAAACACAATGTATTACCTTAATTTATCAAGAATAAACCTCTGGCAGTGTCTTAAAACAAACCAGATAATTTTTAAAAGCAGAAAGATATAAAGAGGAAAACCAGCTCAAGAGCCTCTGGCATGTAAATAATTAACATAACCATTGTGTTATCTTTTACTAACCCAAGCCAGTTTTGCCTGTTTAGTTGAGAAAGTGTTTTAAAAGCTTTTTTTTTTTTAAATCACTTAAACGATTTTAAGTAAAATGTTAAACTTTGTTTGTTAGGATCTTTGTTTATCACAAAGCTATCACACCCTTAGGGCAGCTATGAACAAGGGTGGGTACACAACTTAATTGATCTTTCACTTTGATTTAGATAGGTAACTTAAAAAGCTAAGATAAACCTTAAAGCTGAAATGTTAAAATAAATTTTTTACTGTTAACATTTATTTCAGATGACCATTTTACACTAAATAATTTTGTTGAATCACATCTGTTGAATAAAAATTTATCAGGCCAGGAATAGCACGTTTAACCCTTTATTTCTTGGCAAGGCCACTGCTCTACACTGACTGGGTTATTAGAAAGTCAGTTTAAGGATGGAATTAAATTAACAAACAGTGGCAGTTGATATTGAGGTGCTGGTAATATCTACAATTTTCACAAGAGTGAGAGAGAATACAGAGGCATTTTACCATGCATAGATATCTCAGAAAATCTTTTTAACTAATGAATTGATGCTGATATTAGCTATCAGAAGGACGAAACTGTCCTATATTTTACTCTGGTAAAGGTGTGCCAACTCTATGAGTCTGGATCTTTAAAACCACATTTAGCTTAACTAAATCTTATTTAAAACTTAAAACAAACTTTACTTAGGGGTTAACACACATTAATGAAAACAAGGTTAGCACAGACTTAAAACATACATTCTTGGTGAAAGGAAAATTTTCCCTTTGAAAAACCGCTTTTGGTTTTTGGATTCCTAACTCACAGACTCACTAACCCCCCCCCCCCCAAGGAGGGGCCTTTGTGGCTTAGGGGAATGATTGACTGACTGAATTTGCCAATCTGTGGAGCAGGGGCTCTGTGCCATGATTGACTGCGAGGGCGGAACAGGCGGGCTTAGTTTACAGCCACTGCGCAGAGAAAAATTTTTGAAATTCTTTTTCTGGGCTAAGGTACATTTTTAAGTTTTAAAGAAAGTGGTCTAATCAGTATTATTGGCCAAGTCAAGGACCGGAGCACAAAACGGAGGGGCGGTGGTGTAGGGAGGCAGTCTGGACAAGGAAGAGCCTAGGGGTTAGGGTTAACCAGTTTGAGCCTGGCTCCGAGTAACAGGGAAAGCCAAAACCGGGTTTGATTTGGATGGTTTAGTCTTAGCTTTAGGGATTGGGCTTTTTGGTGAGGCTAAAAATGTAAGCTCTTCTGTAACTGCAGCTATTTCTTTCATTAATTGAAGCTGCTCTCTCCGGTCAGCAAGGACCTTGCGGAGGGTGGAAATTCCTGTAAGGGCTCCTGAGCATGCCATCCTGACGGAGGGGTTATCAAGGAGAGGGTCAGGCTGGAGAGTGGGAGCATGGATATAGGGAGGGGAATTAAAGGGAGGAGGACACCAATCGGGATTGTAGTATCTGGCAGCCTCTTTTTCTAGCAAAGCCTCATTCTCTGCGGGAAGTGCTTCAGGAGAGGGAGGGTTTTGTGGGAGGTTTTGTAAAACTGGATAGAGGCGGGGGAAAGAATGTTGGGTTTCATTCTCATGTGAATTAGCAATAGGAGGGTCAATGAAGGGAACTTTAGTCAGTGAGGTGGAACCTGTAGGGATGGGAACAGGGCTTTTACTTTCATCGGGTGCTGGGAGGCTTTTATTTTGACTGGGTACTGGGGGATCAAGATCAATAATCACAGAAGGGCATGGGGATGGGGACTTTGTCCTGGACGGCGGACTAGAAAGTAGCCGGAGGACTTTTTCACCCTCTGTAATAAGGTTTTTAATATCAGGGTGATTATTATAGATTTTTAAGATATCATTAATTAAATTCCAGTAACAAAAGGCAGAAACAGGTACACGTTCAGGACCAAAAGACTGATAGTGATCAAGTGATCATTAAGACAATCAACAATTCTCCAACGTTTCTCATTTATAGTGCCTTCCTGGGGGAACCAGGGGCAAATATTTTTAATATAATCTAAAAACTTCTTTAATTATTTCTTTTTAACCCTAGTTCCTCGTGTCTTGAGTGACTCCTTGAGTCCTTTAATGAATAAATCTTGTTTGCTAAATTCATGTCCCATGGTTTTGCTTACCTCAGCCTCTGTGACACTCTTCCCCAGATGCGACTCACGGGCGGGTATTTCCGTGGCGATCTCTGCGAGTCTTTGCGTTACCCCCCTCGGGCCGCGGTGACTCTGTGAATTCGGGTAGGCCTACCCCCTCGATCAGCGGAGTTTCTAGGTTCAGAAGGCTTCTTTGCCCCACGCTCGGGCGCCAGAATGCCCCGGCCAGCAGGGCGGTGAGCAACCCAATGAGACCTGAAATGATAGGGACAAGAGACGCGAAGAACGAGAGCAAGTCAAGTTTCTGATCAAGCTCTAAATTTTATTGTGAACACAGGCATTATAAGGCTTTGGGGAAGGAGGGGGAAGTGCTGGAGGAGGAGGAGGGGGAGCAATCTTCAAAGGGGGAATGTTCCTTGCAACATACAATGGATGAAATCATGTTTGCTACCACAACTATGTGTTGTGTCACTGTTTCTGATAAATGGTCTACCTGAGGGGAAAATGGCTTGCCCAGGGGGAAATGGAACTTGTCTCGAGGGCTTCCATTGTTTCAAAGCTAATCATCTATCAAAGCAGAGAAATGGCTCCTGGCACCTATATACATTTTACACAATTTTGAAGCAGCTTATTTCCCTTCACGCTGCTGGTTTTTCATAGACTGATCCTGAGTAATTCATAGACTTTACAGACTGTTGCCTTGAGGACTATACAATGCCAAATAGCCCCTCTGTTTGGTGGGTAATGCCTCCCGCCTCCCCCTTATTATGTACCCTTGCCCCTTTCCCCACCCAAACAGGGAATGTTCCTTTACACACCAATCCTTCCCTTCACACCACACTGGCTTTTACTTCTCCCCTACTTGTACCTTCCAATTTTGTTATATCATTTAGGCTTATGCCCAAAAGGTTTCTGCCCCATGATAGTCTTTTATAGACTTTGTACATCTTATGCAATTACTAGATAGAAAGATAGAAAAGATGTAGAGATATTGTGAAGAGATGGTTGAACAGGCTACGCTTAAACCTATGAGATGAGTCTCTCCAGGTAAGTCTCTCTCTCTAAAGAGGGGTTAAGCACAGGAGGACGCATAAATCTCACAAGGTTGGCAGCCATTTAAGCCTTCCCTCCTCCACAGAAAGTCCTACATCTTCCCACCTGAGCATGGCATTCTTCGAAAACATTTAAGCCTGCTCCATTCCATTTTTATTTACTGTGTCCATTTAGATATAAAGGGATAGGAGGAGATGTTGCAAAGGAGTTATTCTGACGCAGTCTCCGCCCCCAGGTTTTTCTATGCCCCACTAAATCCTAGAGTGCCCCCTTTCAACCAATCCTGGCCCTACACGTCACCCCTGGTTGTCGCCCAATAAAAAGCCCCCTCACCCCTCCCCTCTCTCTCTCTGGGCTCTCGGCTCTCCCTCTCTGAGGTCTCGCTCCCTGCTCTCCCCCCATGGTCGGCCATTGCCGGCTGGCTCCACGTGGTCTGAACCAAAACTCCCCACCCCCTATAATAAAGATTTGTGTAACCCTTTGCTCTGGACGTCCGCTCTCTTCTCTGTGGTGCAGCCCGACACCAGACCGCCACAACAACTATATATATATATATAGCATGTAGAGGTCTGAAAATATTTTTTAGCTAGAGACCTGAACAGCTCTGGATTAGGGTAGTAATGTGGATACACCTGGCCCTTCTGAGCCACAGTCATGAGAGACATCTCACAGAGTCATTCGTATACCTCTTATCACTCTAAACATCTCTCTCAGCACAAACTACAGTTGCCAAATCATCTACTTCCCTCTTGCTCTTGTGGTCCACCAAGTCCTATCCCAAAACTGTAAATCAATGAAGAAATAGACATAGTGCAGTTCCCTGCACACAGGACAGTCTGAGGCTGGGCCAGGGATATGCAATACTCCAGCCTGCATCTTGGAAGGAGCATCACTAAGACTACTTCCAAATTGGTGAGGCGAGGGTAGTTTTGGAGAGTGGGCTGAAGGCCAAGTGTTGCTTCTCAGAGTGGGCTAAGACCTAGATGTTCTAAGTGTAACCTTTCCTCACAAACATAAAATCACAATGCCACTTGAAAGAAGCATGCATGGTAATGGAGGGTTTGTCTTCAGTGCTCTGGCACTGATCAACACAGGGCCAGAATTTGTCCTTTTCAGTCACTGTCATTCTGTCTCTCTGACTGTCTCTATGTGCCTTCTTCCCTGGACTCATCATGGAAGTCAGTGCATGCATCGTGAACTCGGTCTTCCTGGTGTTGAAATTTTCCTTTCTTTGCCCTTTGGATTACTTAGTCTCGTGCATATGGCTTAGTACAGAGGAGAACTTAGGAGACAGCGTTCCTGCTGCAGGTAATAGGCTTATGTCCAACTCCAGCTGAAGCTGTCCAGGCCCTCTGTGCTTGACTCCCATTCTCCAGGGTCCTGTGGCTGACATTCAGCCTAAATGCAGCCCTCCTCAATTTCCTGCACCACATCCTTTTCCTTATTCCATGAGAGCCAAGGTCAAGAGAAGTGAAACTCTACCACCCTGGCACACACATTGTGCTTTCCCTCTATTGGGCCAAATGTAAAGGATCTGTGGTACTGATGGCCACACCAGTGTCCAGATTTTCCATGCAAAACAGAAGCTTCCAGGGTTCAGAAATAGGGTGTCTTGATGGCTGTGAAATGTCTTTTCCAAGTGCCTCCTGGGGTTTCAAATCCTTTTGAAACCTGAAGTTCATTCTTGTATCTAGGGAATATTCTCACCTCTTTCCCAAAGGCCCTCCCAACTAGGAGCACAGCTATCCCGGGATCAGGAGGTCTGCCAGCCTGCTAGCTCCTGGAGAGATTCCTGAGTATGTCCTGAGGCCCCAAGTGGTAACAGGTGTTTCCAATTGCCTTTATTAGCAGCAGCCAGGCCCTCAGGTGAGGGGCGGGGCTGTGATCTCCACTGGAAGCTCCTAATTCAGCCAATGGAGGCATCCATCTTCCTTTTGTCTCTCCATAGCAAGGGCCCTGGGAGTTTGTGCTTCCTGCAAGCAAAGCGACTTTGTATGGGACACTCATGCATGCCTACATCTGGGAATCTCCCTGAGTTTGATGTGTGGACACCAGGACACCATGATCAGGGATTGTGAGGCCACAGGAGCAATTGCCTTAGCCGGACCCAAAGGGTAGGTGTAAGGGGCCGGGTTCATCCACTATTGTTTGGTCAAACACAGTTCCCATCTATGTTGAAACACAGCTATTTCTGGGTTCATTCTGGGCTTGTAATCTGCTGCCCTGAGCAGTGGATTGAGAGTCTGGAGGCTGAGTAGGCAGCCAAACCTGACTGGACAGGCTCCTGCCCCTGAATTCTGAGGGGTGCCCCAGCTTACCCCATTGACAGTTTTTGGATGATAGTGAGGCATGAGATTGAATCGGGAACTCAGGCGAGGGAGACATGAGAGTCCCTTTGCATGTGCCTTCTTGCTTAGCCAGAATCTGGGCTAGCTGGCTTGCCTTGACCAGCTAGGTTCTCTGGACATAAGTTGCAGGTGAGGCTGGCTACCTTCCCACCTATGCTCTGAGACTACTATAGGTGAGCTCTGAGCACACACAGACACAGACAGACAGACAGACACACACACACATTACTGTCAGGTCTGGTAGTATAGCCTATGGTGAAGGCTGGGGCTGTCTGGGGTCTGTGGGCATGAGAGCTGCTGCCTTACAATCTCTACAAGCCAGCTTTGAACTTGTCATCAATGAACACAGTGTAGGAGGTTTTTGAATTCTGGTGTCTTTCCAACTCATCTATTTCTCTTCTCACATTCTCTGTCTCTAACTCTCACATGCTCTCACACACTCTGTCTTCAATCATTAGTATTTTACTTATATACTTATTTTACTGACTTCTGGATGAAGTCCGCCTTGGCACCCCCAGACCCCGGACCCCGGACTGCCTTCGTGGTGGAGCCGGAGGGTCTACCAGCAGTCCCTTGGGACTTGGTCGCTGGCGGAGTGGCTCGCGAGTCGACCGGGCATCTGGATGAAGTCCGCCTTGGCACCCCTGGACCCCGGATCCTGAATCTCAGACTGCCTTCGTTGTGGAGCCGGCAGGTCGACCAGAACTCCCTTGGGACTTAATCGCTGGATGAAGTCCACCATGGCATTTCAGGATCCCAGGACCCCACCACCCCGCCACCCAGCTGTATCCTGGACTGCCGCCTTGTGGAGCCCGCGGGTCAACCAGCACTCCCCTGGGACTTAGTCTCTGGCAGAAGAATTTGCGAGTTGGAATGGAAGTCTGAATGATGTTGCACTCTGGCTCCTTGAATTGCTGAGGCTTCCTGGCCATGGTTGTGGAGCCTCAAGAATGAGGGTCTCTTAGCATAACCATTATCCTCTCTACCCCTTCTAGGCAATACTTTGTATCTTTCTGGGCAGAAATTTGCATTGTAAATGAGTGGGTGGTTTGGGGTGGAGTGGAGTGGAGTGAAGTGAAGGGTGGTGGTGAGCAGAGTGTTGGGGATTCCTCAGAGAAAGGGTACCTGGTAGGTAGCCACCGCCCCCAATTTCCTTTCCCTCACCCCCCCGCCATTTTTTATTCACTGTATTTATATATATATGGAGCAGAAAAGAAATGTCTATATATAATATGTATCATGTCTGTCCAAGACCACACACACATTCCTTTAGAAAATAAAACTGGGGGAGGGGAACAACACACATTGCTTGCTTGCTTGCTTGCTTGCTTGATGAATGTATGAATGAATAAAGCTGGGGGTTGTGTGTCACAAAGCCTTATTTCTGCTGTTGTTCATCTCAAGAGCTACTGAGGAACAGGATTCCCTGTCTTGCACCTACAGGTTTTGTGAAGGCACCAGGGACTGACTGAAGTTGTAACCTCAGAGGAGTCCAATACATGAATGTCTTTTGCATAATATTGCTATCACTGGGGTCCCTTTCTCTCCTGTCTGATTCTATTTTAGTATATTCATTGTCTATTACATGCCTGAGAGAGCTTAACAGATTGTGTGTGTGTGTGTTTGTGTGTGTTGGGGGGGTGGGGCGTCAGGGGAGAAGAGAAGGCTGTGCATCTCTCTCTCTCTCTCTCAAGATAAACAAATTATCTTTTAAAAATATTTTATTTATTTACTTATTTATTCCCTTTTGTTGTCTTTGGTTTATTTTCGTCGCCTTTGTTGGATGGGGCAGAGAGGAGGGGAAGACAGAGAGAAAGATAGACATCTGCAGACAGACCTGCTTCACAGCTGCTTGCTTGTGAATCAACTAACTCCCCTGCAGGTGGGGAGCCAGGTGCTTGAACCAGGATACTCACACCTGTGGTCCTTGCCCTTTGTGCCACATGCACACTTGACCTGCTGTGTTCATGCCTGACTGACTTATTTATTTATTTATTTATTTATTTATTAGAATGACAGGAGGAGACAGAAAGAACCAGACATCACTCCTGTACATATGTTACCGGGGGGAGGTTGAACTCGGGGGCCTCATGCTTGAGAGTTCAGTGCTCTATCCATCACGCCACCTCCCGGATCACTAAATTATCTTTATGTCTTAGATAGAGATAGCCAGAAATTGAGAGGGAAGGGGTGGGGGGAGTGGGGGAGAGAAAGAGAGACACCTGCAGCCCTGCTTCACTACTTGTGAAAGAAGAGGAAAGAATACAGAAAGCAGGGTGTGTCCTTCTCCTTCTCCTTCTCCTTCTCCTTCTCCTTCTCCTTCTCCTTCTCCTTCTCTTTCTCCCAACAGCACTGCTCAGCTGTGGCTTATGGTGGTGTGGGGGGCTGGAACCTGGGACCTTGGAGTCTCAGTGCTTGAGTCTGTTTGCATAAACATTATGCTCTTTCACTCACCCTTTCTTTGCTTGCTTGCTTGCTTGCTTGCTTGCTTTCTCTTCTAATTTTTCCTTCTCCTCCCTCTACAGACACCCACCCCCCCCACTAAATTTCATGCTGGACTACTTTGGCCTCAGGAAAACAGTTCAAGCTACCTCAACTTGAAAACAACAACAAAACAAACAAACAAAAAGAACCCAAAAAACAAAAAAAAGAAAGAAAAGAAAAAAGAAAGCACATTCCATTCCCCCCTCCCCCCTCTCTCTGCAGCTTGGAAACAACAACAACAACAGTTGAGTGTTGAGGGAAGATAAAAAAGACCATCCCGCCCCAAAGCTGGGACTATCTGCATCTGAATGAAGCCTTTGAAAGGATGGTCCACACTGGTGAGATCCAGTTCATTCATTCATCCATTCATTCATTCATTCTCCTTACAAAAACACTATCTGTTTCTAGAAAGGACACACCACCTGCTCTCCATCTCCCCAACTTGTGGTCAGTGGTCATTTCCTCATGAAAAAATAAAATAAATGAATAAAAGAAATTTCTTCCGCGGGGGAGGGGGAACCCGAGGCTACCAAAGCAGGCAGAGGCTGAGGAGGCAGAGCCATGAACAAGCTCTTTGCTTCCAGCATTGAAATACTAATGAGAGAAAGATGTCAGTCTGTCATCTATGGCATGGAAGTAACAGACTCTGGGGTGGGGGTCTGGGTGGGGGGGGGGCGGGGGAGTGTTCAGCTTTTGGGACATGATGGGAGAGGAGAACCTAGAGGGGGTTGAAGAGTTATGTGGAAAGATGAGACATGTTGTGCATGTACAAACTGTTGTATTTTTCTGTCCACTGTAAACAATTAACACCCCCCATGAAGGAAGGAAGGAAGGAAGGAAGGGAGGAAGGGAGGAAGGAAGGAAACAGAGAAAGAGAGAGAGAGAGAGAGAGAGAGAGAGAGAGAGAGAGAGAGAGAGAAAGGTCTCCTGTAAGCCTGCTGCATACCACCATGCCTTTTCTGGCTAGAGGCCCCAGATGTCCCAAGGCAAAGCAAACCACTGTCAAACCATAAAAGACCAGTGTTCCCATCTGCCTATTTCAGTCCCTCCGTTCCTATGATTGAAATGAAATATATATATATAAATTATATCTATTTATCTTTCTCCTCCTCCTTCTCCTTCTCCTTCTCCTTCTCCTCCTTCTCCTTCTTATCCCTCCAGGGTTATTGCTGGGCTCCTTGCCTGCACCATGAATCCACTGCTCCCTGGGGCCATTTTTCCCCCTTTTGTTGCCCTTGTTTATCCTCCTTCTTGCCCCCCACCCCAGCACTGTTCAACTCTCCTTTATGTTGGGGGGGTGGAGAATCGAACCTGGTACTTGGGAGACTCAGGCATGAGAGTCTCTGTGATAAACCGATTCCTTTGTTAATGGTGAAAAGTGTGGAAGACAGGCATATACACAACTCTCTCTCTCTCTCTCTCTCTCTCTCTCTCTCTCTCTCTCACACACACTTTTTTGTTCTAAGTCCCATCTCTAATAAAATACTTTGGGGGGGAAAGGGCGGGAGGGAGGGAGAGAGAGAGAGATGGATGTGAGTAACACAGAAAAATGCCATTTCTTTGCATGTGATCAGAAAAGGTTCAGACTAAAACATCATTTTACATTTAAAATGAGAACATCTAAGAGTGTACGAGACAGCAACAAAGATGAAAATAGGTGGAACTCCACAGATGTTGGTGCGTGTGTGCTCCTGTGTGTGTGTGTGTGTGCATGTGTGTATAAAGGCCATTTACACATTGACATCCCCCCACACACAGTCATACACACACAGAAAAGGTGGAGGGATTAGGCCTCTCCTTTCTTTTCTAAGAATTCACCCCTCTCCCCTTTGGGAGGGGTATATAGTTTCCTAAATATACCTACCCAGAGCCTGGAAAAAATTGATTTTTGAGTAATTAATTAATTGACTGCCTCACTTTAATTCATTGACTGGGCCCCCCTTCCTCCTCCTCCTCCTCCTCTACCACCACCACTACCATCCTTTTTTAAATTATTTATTTTCTCACTCTCTCCCTTCTTGCCTTCAGTCCCCTCACCACGTGACACATGCCCTCTGATGGAGGCATCACTAAAACTATATATTTACATGGTGATAGGGTTCAGGACACAAAGGTTTGTCACTATTTTCATTTAATTTTATTTTATTTAAGATTGTACTTATTTCTGAAGCAGAAAGATACGACGGGAGACAGAGAAAGAGCCAGACATCACTCTGGTACTGTGCTGCTAGGGGTTGAACTCAGGACCTCCTCGTCCTTGAAGGTCCAATACTTTATTTATCCACCGCGCAACCTTCTGGACCACCACAATGTAACTTTTCATTTCATAGGAAGAAATCTAAGAAACCACAGTGAGAACCACTGAGGATGAAAAGAGATGGAACTGGGAGTCGGGCTGTAGCGCAGTGGGTTAAGCGCAGGTGGCGCAAAGCACAAGGACCGGCATATGGATCCTGGTTCGAACCCCGGCTCCCCACCTGCAGGGGAGTCGCTTCACAGGCTGTGAAGCAGGTCTGCAGGTGTCTATCTTTCTCTCCTCCTCTCTGTCTCCCCCTCCTCTCTACATTTCTCTCTGTCCTATCCAACAACGACAACAACAATAATAACTACAACAATAAAACAACAAGGGCAACAAAAGGGAATAAATAAATAAAATAAATATTAAAAAAAAAGAAAAGAGATGGAATTCCAAAGGCAGTGGTGTGTTGTTTTCATGTCTTTCTCACACCCTGTACTCTATCTCTGTCTCTCTCTCTGTCTCTGTCTCTCTCTCTCTCTCTGGAAAGAATGGAGGGACTGGGGAGGCCCGGGTGGTAGTGCAGAGGGTTAAGTACACATGGCAGGGAGCAGACCTGCAGACCAGCTTCACCACTTCTTTGAGCCTCCCCCCACCCCCACCCGCCACTTGAGAGGCTCTAGACCTGGGATGCCCACCCTGGTCCTTGCACTTTTTACCATGTGCTCCCAAACCACAGTGCTACAGTCAAGCCCCCTCCCAACCCCCACCCCAATGTGTCTATCTTTCTCTCCCCCTCTCTGTCTTCCCCTCCTCTCTGGATTTCTCTCTGTCCTACCCGACAACAATGACAGCAATAATAACAATGGTAATGATGAACAACCAGGGCCATACAAAGCTGAGGGGGGGGCTGGGATGGCCTCTAGGAGCAGTGGATTAGTACTGTAGGCATGGAACCACAGACATAAACCTGGGTGGGGGGCGGGGGGGGGAGAGGAAGGACTGTTAGGTCTACTTTTCCTTTCCTAGAACACTCCCCCTGCACTGCTGTTGCTGTTGCTGTTGCTGTTGTTGCCATTCTAGGAAGGTGTTCACAGCCTGTGAAGGGACTCCCCTGCAGGGGGGGATTTGGGGGCTCGAACCGGGATCCTTCCTCTCATCCTTCAGCTTTGCATCAAGCACGCTTAACCTGCTGCGCTATTGCCGGACTCCCACTAATGTTATTTTTTAATTTTTACCAGAGCACTGCTCAGCTCTTGTTTTCTTTACTTTTATCTTTCTTCTTTTTTTTTTCTTCTTTTTTTGCCTGTTTGTTTGTATTATGGCTGGAGCTCAGTGCCTGCTTGCACTACAAATCCACTGCTCCTGGAGGTTGTTTTTCCCATTTTTTTGCCCTTGTTGTTACCATTGTTGTTGTTGTTAATGTTATTCTTGTCAATGCTGTCTCAGCTCTTGTTGTTTTATGGAAAAAACAAGACCCTGATGGGGGGGAGAAGGAAGGGGGGCAGGGGGGGTTGGTTTATACAAAAGAAGTTGTATAACCTGTGGTTATACAAAAGACCTTCACTTTTTCCCCTGAGGCCTCAAAGTGCCAGCCAGATTCATTCCACAACAGGCCACAAACCAGAACTGAGTAGTGCTCTGATTGGTCTCTGTGTGTAGATTTCTCTCTCTCTCTCTCTCTCTCTCTCTCTCAATCTCTCTCTGTCACCAGATGGTGGTTGGGGGGGGATATGTTGTCCAGTGATTGAACCTGAGACTTTTGAAACCTCAGGCATGAGAGTCTCTTTCTATAACCATTATGCTATTTACCCCCACCCCGGCCCTGTAGATTTCTCCTTTCTCACAAATACATAATTTCTTAAGTTTTATTTATAAAATGGAATAAATACAATTTTTAAAAGCATTTATTTTTGATTGATTGACTGACTTTTCTTTTTTTTAATATATATAAAGAAGGGCAACAAAACTGAGAGGGGGGAAGAGAAAAAAAGGCCTCCAGGAGCAGTGGAATCCTGGTGCAGGCACCAAGCCCCAGCAATAATTTGGGAGGGGAAATGTATGTGTGTGTGTGTGCATTTTTTTTCCATTGCATACTATGTGTGCCTCACCCAGTGTGCCATGCCACCACCCAACCCCCGACTCTATCTATCTATCTATCATCTATTTTCATTTGAGAGAGGGAGCTGAGGTCTCAGGTGGGATCCCCACAGACCAAGACCAGTTGCCAGAACTCAGCAATATTCTGTCCCTCCTGCCTTCCCCCCTCCTTTTTTGTTTTTTTAAATCTACTCTTCAATATAACAATCCGGATACATTGTAAGGGGTTCAGCATAAACTGTAACTTTTCCTTTAAAAGAAAGAAATCCAATAAGTCATAGGGAACTCCAAAGGTGTCCTTCCCACACCCCTCTTCTCTCTCTCTGGATAGAGGGACTAACTACCTCGACCCCCCCAACACTTACTGTTCCCTCTCCCCCAAACACACTTTAGGGGTAGGGATGTACAGTTTTCTAAATACACCTCCCCCTAGTTCAGAAAGAAAGATTGGGGGGCGGTGCACCCGGTTAAGCACACAGAGAAAGAAATGCAAGGAGCCCGGTTCCTGCCTGGGTCCTGCCACCACTGCCTGCACTGCTGCTTCAGTCACTAACCTTTGCTCATGGACTCCCTCCCCACATGGCTCCCTCCCTCCCTCCCCCTCCCCGTTTCCCTGCCCTTCATGCACTCCCTACCTCCGTCACTCAGTCAGGCACTCAGGAATGCATGTCCGGCTTGCCCACTGGCCGTGTGTGGGTGTGTGTGCGCGCGCGCGCGCGCCCTGATCCTGCCTGGGGCCGCCGTCAAGGCGATCCTCCTCGGGTCCGCGGGCGTCCGCTGCCATGGCCACCACTGTCCTGCCGGGGTCCGCCGCCGCTGCCGCCGCCGCGGGAGGCCTGACTTTCACTTTCTCGGCTCAAGGGGATGTGTAGGGTGCCCCCTGGGGGCCGATTTTATATTGCCGCCGCCTCCTCCCGAGTTCTGGCTGCAGAGGCAGAGGGGAGAGATCTGGCTGCGCTTGGCCAGGCCAGAGTTCTAGGAGCCAGGCTGTTGAGCCGGTCTGTCGCGCCCCTGGTGGCCTGTGCGCACACCACTCTCTGGACGTATGCCGTAGCTGCAGTTTACTAGGGGAGTGAGTGTTGCCGGCCGGGCGACACCGCCGCGGCGCTGCCCGGGCTGGCGCGCGGGTGGGCGGCTTGATGCCAGCCGGTCGGGCCGGCCGGAGCCTCCGCCCGCGGAAGTGGGTCTGGGCCGGTCCGGGTCGGGCCGAGCCGCGGCGTGGCGCTGCCCTGGCAGGCACGCGGGTGGGCGGCTTGAGGCCAGCCGGTCGCCGCCGCCGCCGCGCGTTCGGGACCGAGGCCCGGTGCGGAGAGCTGCACGTCCTGGGAAGCGGGGCGCTGCCGGAAAGGCGGCCGCCCCCTCGCCGTCACGCACCGCACGTTCGTGGGGAACCTGGTGCTAAACCATTCATAGACGACCTGCTTCTGGGTCAGGGTTTCGTACGTAGCAGAGCAGCTCCATCGCTGCGATCTATTGAAAGTCAGCCCTGGACACAAGGGTTTGTCTCGCTCTCGCCCTCTCCCACCCTCTGGGGGGGGGGGAGGTGGAGGGGCGGGGTCGGTCCATCCATCCATCCCGTCAGGCCCCTGCCCTGCCCTGCCTTCTCCCATCCATCTTTGCCTAGGCGTCCGGGCTCAGGAGGAGGTGGGGGGGACGCGGCGCACTACGCGAGTGCTGCGGCGCTTTCGCGCGAACGCCCGGCCCACCGCCGGTCCCTCACGGGCGCTCTTGCCCGCCCGCCCACCCGCTGCCCGGGAGGCGAGTGTGGGGGGGTGGCAAAGCGCCTCGAGGCGTCGGCGCGGTGGGTGCTCGCGCCCGTCCTCCCAGACCGGCCGTGGTGTCGACCAGCAGCCCGCTCCCGACTCCGGATGGCGGCAGAGTCCACCATCGCAGCGCGGCCACCGGATGGATCATCGGGCCACGGTTGTGGAGGCGGCGGGTTGACCAGCAGTCCCTTGGGACTTGGTCGCTGGCGGAGCGGCTCGCGGGTCGACCGGGCGTCTGGATGAAGTCCGCCATGGCACCCCCGGACCCCGGACCGCCTTCGTTGTGGAGCCGGTAGGTGGACCATCAGTCCCTTGGGACTTGGTCGCTGGCGGAGCGGCTCGCGGGTAGACAGGGCGTCTGGATGAAGTCCGCCGTGGCACCCCCGGATCCCGAATCTCAGACTGCCTTCGTTGTGGAGCCGGCGGGTCGACCAGCACTCCCCTGGGACTTAGTCTCTGGCAGAAGAATTTGCGAGTTGGAACAGAAGTCTGAATGATGTTGCACTCTGGCTCCTTGAATCATAGCATGCTTCCTGGCCATGGTTGTGGAGCCTCAGGAATGAGGGTCTCTTAGCATAACCATTATCCTCTCTACCCCTGCTTGGCAACACTTTGTATCTTTCTGGCCAGAAATTTGCATTGTAAATGAGTGGGTGGGGTGGGGTGGAGTGGAGTGGAGTGAAGTGAAGGGTGAGGGTGGTGGTGAGCAGAGTGTTGGGGATTCCTCAGAGAAAGGGTACCTGGTAGGTAGCCACCGACCCCAATTTCCTTTCCCTCACCCCCCCTGCCATTTTTTATTCACTGGATTTATATATCTATATATTTTTATATATGAGCAGAAAAAAAAATGTCTGTATATAATATGTATCATGTCTGTCCAAGACCACACACACATTCCTTTAGAAAATAAAACTGGGGGAGGGGAACAACACACATTGCTTGCTTGCTTGCTTGCTGAATGTATGAATGAATAAAGCTGGGGGTTGTGTGTCACAAAGCCTTATTTCTGCTGTTGTTCATCTCAAGAGCTACTGAGGAACAGGATTCCCTGTCTTGCACGTACAGGTTTTGTGAAGGCACCAGGGACTGACTGAAGTTGTAACCTCAGAGGAGTCCAATACATGAAAGACTTTTGCATAATCTTGGTATCACCGGGGTCCCTTTCTCTCGTGGCTGATTCTATGTTAGTATATTCATTGTCTATTACATGCCTGAGAGAGGATTAACGGATTGTGTGTGTGTGTGTGTGTGTGTGTGTGTGTGTGTGTTGGGGGGGTGGGGCGTCAGGGGAGAAGAGAAGGCTGTGCATCTCTCTCTCAAGATAAACAAATTATCTTTTTAAAATATTTTATTTATTTACTTATTTATTCCCTTTTGTTGTCTTTGGTTTATTTTCGTCGCCGTTGTTGGATAGGACAGAGAGGAGGGGAAGACAGAGAGAAAGATAGACATCTGCAGACAGACCTGCTTCACAGCTGCTTGCTTGTGAATCAACTAACTCCCCTGCAGGTGGGGAGCCTGGTGCTTGAACCGGGATCCTCACACTGGTGGTCTTTGCCCTTTGTGCCACGTGCATGCTTGACCTGCTGTGCTCATGCCCAACTGACTCCCTTATTTATTTATTTATTTATTTATTTATTTATGAGAATGACAGGAGACAGAAAGAACCAGACATCACCCCGGTACATATGTTACCGGGGGGGTTGAACTCGGGGGCCTCATGCTTGAGAGTTCAGTGCTCTATCCATCACGCCACCTCCCGGATCACTAAATTATCTTTATGTCTTGGATAGAGATAGCCAGAAATTGAGAGGGAAGGGGTGGGGGGAGTGGGGGAGAGAAAGAGACACACCTGCAGCCCTGCTTCACTACTTGTGAAAGAAGAGGAAAGAATACAGAAAGCAGGGTGTGTCCTTCTCCTCCTCCTCCTTCTCCTTCTCCTCCTTCTCCCAACAGCACTGCTCAGCTGTGGCTTATGGTGGTGTGGGGGGCTGGAACCTGGGACCTTGGAGTCTCAGTGCTTGAGTCTTTTTGCATAAACATTATGCTCTTTCACTCACCCTTTCTTTGCTTGCTTGCTTGCTTGCTTGCTTTCTCTTTTATTTTTTCCTTCTCCTCCCTCTACAAACACCCACCCCCCACTAAATTTCATGCTGGACTACTTTGGCCTCAGGAAAACAGTTCGAGCTACCTCAACTTGAAAACAACAACAAAACAAACAAACAAATAAAAAACAAAAAAAAAAAGAAAAGAAAAGAAAAAAGAAAGCACATTTCATTCCCCCCTCCCCCCTCTCTCTGCAGCTTGGAAACAACAACAACAACAGTTGAGTGTTGAGGGAAGATAAAAAAGACCATCCTGCCCCAAAGCTGGGACTATCTGCATCTGAGTGAAGCTTTTGAAATGATGGTCCACACTGGCAAGATCCAGTTCATTCATTCATTCATTCATTCATTCATTCATTCTCCTTACAAAAACACTATCAGTTTCTAGAAAGCACACACCTCCTGCTCTCCATCACCCCAAATTGTGGTCAGTGGTCATTTCCCCATGTAAAATAAAATTAATGAATAAAAGAAATTTCTTCCGCTGGGGAGGGGGAACCCGAGGCTACAGACTAAGGCGGAGGAAGAGGAGCCATGAACAAGCTCTTTGCTTCCAGCATTGAAATACTAATGAGAGAAAGATGTCAGTCTGTCCTCTATGGCACAGAAGTAACAGACTCTGGGGTGGGGGTCTGGGTCGGGGGGTGGGAGTGTTCAGCTCTTGGGACATGATGAGAGAGGAGAACCTAGAGGGGGTTGAAGAGTTATGTGGAAAGATGAGACATGTTGTGCATGTACAAACTTGTATTTTTCTGTCGACTGTAAACCATTAACAACACCCCCCATGAAGGAAGGAAGGAAGGAAGGAAGGAAGGGAGGAAGGAAGGAAACACAGAAAGAGAGAGAGAGAGAGAAAGGTCTCCTGTGAGCTTGCTGCATACCACCATGCCTTTTCTGGCTAGAGGCCCCAGATGTCACAAGGCAAAGCACACCACTGTCAAACCAGAAAAGACCAGTGTTCCCATCTGCCTATTTCAGTGCCTCCGTTCCTATGATTGAAATGAAATATATATATATATATATATATATATATATATATATATATATATATTATATCTATTTATCTTTCTCCTCCTTCTCCTTCTCCTCCTTCTTCTCCTTGTTATCCCTCCAGGGTTATTGCTGGGCTCCATGCCTGCACCATGAATCCTCCATTCCTGGGGTCCATTTTTCCCCCTTTTGTTGCCCTTGTTTATCCTCCTTCTTGCCCCCCACCCCAGCACTGTTCAACTCTCCTTTATGTTGGGGGGGGTGGAGAATCGAACCTGGTACTTGGGAGACTCAGGCATGAGAGTCTCTATGATAAACCTATTCCTTTGTTAATGGTGAAAACTGTGGAAGACAGGCATATACACAACTCTCTCTCTCTCTCTCACACACACACTTTTTTGTTCTAAGTCCCATCTCTAATAAAATACTTTGGGGGGGGCAGGGAGGGAGGGAGGGAGAAAGATGGATGAGAGTAACCCGGAAAAATGCCATTTCTTTGCATGTGATCAGAAAAGGTTCAGACTAAAACATCATTTTACACTTAAAATGAGAACATCTAAGAGTGTACGAGACAGCAACAAAGATGAAAATTGGTGGAACTCCACAGATGTTGGTGCGTGTGTGCGCGTGTGTGTGTGTGCATGTGTGTATAAAGGCCATTTACACATCCCCCCCACACACACAGGCATACACACAGAGAAAAGGTGGAGGGATTAGGCCTCTCCTTTCTTTTCTAAGAATTCACCCCTCTCCCCTTTGGGAGGGGTATATAGTTTCCTAAATACACCTACCCAGAGCCTGGAAAAAAATTGATTTTTGAGTAATTAATTAATCGACTGCCTCACTTTAATTCATTGACTGGGCCCCCCTTCCTCCTCCTCCTCCTCCTCCTCTACCACCACCACTACCATCCCTTTTTAAATTATTTATTTTCTCACTCTCTCCCTTCTTGCCTTCAGTCCCCTCACCACGTGACACATGCCCTCTGATGGAGGCATCACTAAAACTATCCATTTACATGGTGATAGGGTTCAGGACACAAAGGTTTGTCACTTTATTTTCATTTAATTTTATTTTATTTAAGATTGTACTTATTTCTGAAGCAGAAAGATACTACGGGAGACAGAGAAAGAGCCAGACATCACTCTGGTACTGTGCTGCCAGGGGTCGAACTCAGGACCTCCTCGTCCTTGAAGGTCCAATACTTTATTTATCTACTGCGCAACCTTCTGGACCACCACAATGTAACTTTTCATTTCATAGGAAGAAATCTAAGAAACCACAGTGAAAACCACTGAGGATGAAAAGAGATGGAACTGGGAGTCGGGCTGTAGCGCAGTGGGTTAAGCGCAGGTGGCGCAAAGCACAAGGACCAGCAGAAGGATCCCGGTTCGAAACCTGGCTCCCCACCTGCAGGGGAGTCGCTTCACAGTCGGTGAAGCAGGTCTGCAGGTGTCTATCTTTCTCTCCTCCTCTCTCTATCTTCCCCTCCTCTCTCCATTTCTCTCTGTCCTATCCAACAACGACAACAACAATAATAACTACAACAATAACACAACAAGGGCAACACAAGGGAATAAATAAATAAAATAAATATTAAAAAAAAAGAAAAGATATGGAACTCCAAAGGCAGTGGTGTGTTGTTTTCATGTCTTTCTCACACCCTGTACTCTATCTCTGTCTCTCTCTCTGTCTCTGTCTCTGTCTCTCTCTCTGGAAAGAATGGAGGGACTGGGGAGGCCCGGGTGGTAGTGCAGATGGTTAAGTACACATGGCAGGGAGCAGACCTGCAGACCCGCTTCACCGCTACTTCGAGCCGCCCCCCACCCCCACTGCCATGCGAGAGGCTCTAGATATGGGATGCCCACCCTGGTCCTTGCACTTTGTACCCTGTGCTCCCAAACCACAGCGCTACAGTCAAGCCCCCTCCCAACCCCCACCCCAAGGTGTCTATCTTTCTCTCCCCCTCTCTGTCTTCCCCTCCTCTCCGGATTTCTCTCTGTCCTATCCGACAACAAAGACAGCAATAATAACAACGGTAATGATGAACAACCAGGGCCATACAAAGCGGGGGGGGGGGGGCGGGGGCGGGGATGGCCTCTAGGTGCAGTGGATTCATACTGTAGGCAAGGAACCACAGACATAAACCTGGGTGGGGGAGGGGGGGAGGGGAAGGACGCTTAGGTCTACTATTCCTTTCCTAGAACACTACCCCTGCACTGCTGTTGCTGTTGCTGTAGCTGTTGCTGTTGTTGCCATTCTAGGAGGGTGTTCACCGCCTGTGAAGCGACTCCCCTGCAGGTGGGGATCCTGGGGCTCGAACCGGGATCCTTCCTCTGGTCCTTGAGCTTTGCATCAAGCGGGCTTAACCTGCTGCGCTATTGCCGGACTCCCACTAATGTTATGTTTTAATTTTTACCAGAGCACTGCTCAGCTCTTGTTTTCTTTACTTTTCTCTTTCTTCTTTATTTTTCTTCTTTTTTTGCCTGTTTGTATTATGGCTGGCACTCAGTGCCTGCTTGCACTACAAATCCACTGCTCCTGGAGGTTGTTTTTCCCATTTGTTTGCCCTTGTTGTTACCGTTGTTGTTGTTGTTAATGTTATCCTTGTCAATGCTGTCACAGCTCTTGTTGTTTTATGGAAAAAACAAGACCCTGAAGGGGAGGAAGGAAAGGGTGCCGGGGGGGTTTGGTTTATACAAAAGAAGTTGTATAACCTTTGGTTATACAAAAGACCTTCACTTTTTCCCCTGAGGCCTCAAAGTGCCAGCCAGATTCATTCCACAACAGGCCACAAACCAGAGCTGAGTAGTGCTCTGGTTGGTCTCTGTGTGTAGATTTCTCTCTCTCTCTCTCTCTCTCTCAATCTCTCTCTGTCACCAGATGGTGGTTGGGGGGTCATGGTGTCGAGTGATTGAACCTGAGACTTTTGAAACCTCAGGCATGAGAGTCTCTTTCTATAACCATTATGCTATTTACCCCCACCCTGGGCCTGTAGATTTCACCTTTCTCGGAGGTGCCACACCCAGTTAAGCACTCATGTTACAATGCAGGATGACTGGGCTTCAAGACACTGGTCCCCACCTGCCGGGGGAAATCTTTACAAGTGGTGCAGAAGTGATACAGGTGTCTCTCTCTGTGTCTCAAACTCTCTATCCATCCCTTCCCTGTCAATTCCTGTCTATTTATTCAAGTAAATAATCAAGAAAATAGAGAGTCAAAAAAGAAAAAGGAAAATGAAATATTCCACTACTTCAAAGGGGCTACTCAGGACAATGCTTTCCTTGTTAAGATCCTCACAGCATACCATATGCAGAAAGGCAAAGACGCCATGTATTTTTTAAACCGGTTTTTATATTTATTTATTAATTTAGGTGGTTATTCATTTTTGTTATAGATGAATTCATTTTTCAATTTGACATAGACTAGGGCTCTGACACCAACAGTCTCAAGTACCCCTAGATGGTACTCTGCCTCTAAAAAACCAATCCATTGACCTGTCCATCCATCCAGGTATCCATCCAGCTATCCATCCATCCATCCATCTATCCATCCATCGACCAGTCCACCAAGGTAAGTACAAAAGGAGATCTCTCCTTGAATGGTGAAGACAAACAACGATGCAGAGGTAGGTTGCAAAGGGGCCAGTTCGGCTGAACAGGGCAGAGGGGCTGAACCAGGGAATGTGTTGGGGGGTGTGGGTGTGGGTGGGGTGAGCCGGAGACCCTGTGAGCTGGGTCACGTCAGAGGCTGGGAGGAGGTGGAAGGGGTTGCGAACAGTTGTCACTGGAGAACCATCACAAGTGCTGGAGCTGTTGAGCAGGGCACCCAGAAGAGAGGACAGACAAAGGAGAGAAGCAAAGTGCAGAGGAGAGGAGAGGGGAGTGGATAGTGAGGACAGGAGAGGATTGGAGAGGACAGGAGTGGAGGGGACCTGAGAAACCTACCTAGACAAAGGCAGCATACAGACATCCAGGAAGGCAGGCAGGCATGCAGGCAGCTCTGGCCTGGGCTCCCTGGATCCCGGGCACACCTACACCTATCTTCTGTTGGCTGCCAGAGGTCCCTGAGGTCCTTCGTCGGCCAGCACATTCTTCCCATCCTTCCATCCCTCTGTGCCAGGGCCCAGGCGTCTGGGTGCTGCTGACTGACCTACTGGCACGGCAGTTGGGCTGCCCAGTGCCAGTGTGGCCAGCACAGAATGCCAGGGGCTAGGACATCACAGAGGGCTCCTGTGGTTGCTAGGCCACGGGGATCCCGCCCATCCAGTTGACCAGCAGCCATGAACCCCACACTGAACTTGACCTGAGGGGTGGTGGCCAGACACCAGAGCCAGAGCCCCAGGGCAAAGCAGGTGCAGGTCGGCCGGGCCAAGGGGCTATGGGCAGATTTTGTGTGTCTGGGCAAGGGGCTGGCATCTGACAGCCCAGGGCTGGGGACCAAGTTCCGCCAAGCCCCTGTCCCACCATGTGCACTGACACACAGTCTTGCTGACTGACTGACATTCTCCCCTCCCAGAGACACCCACACCAGGTCCCTGCGTGCCCTGAGCTGCCCCTGAGGGTTGGTGGGTGCCTGCCTGCACACATGCCTCCGTAATGGAGGCTTCTATTAATCCCGTTGCCTACTGACAGCTGCCATCATGCTCCTCCTCCTCCTCCTCCTCTTCTTCCTCCTCCTCTTCCTCTCTTCCTCCTCTTACTCCTCCTACTCCTCCTCCTCCATCTCCTCCTCCAATTCCTCATGCTCAGAGGGACTCACTTAGGGCCCTTGGCTTAGGCAAGCCAGGGCTGCTGCTCTGGCTGCTGTAGCTTCTATCCAGTGGGTGGGTGCAGGAATCTGTTCCTGTCAGTCCCTGGTTCCTGGGACCTTCCATGCCTCCAGCTCCCCCCACTCTCTAGTCCAGACCCCTCCTCAAGGATGTCCCATTTCCCCTTGCCCTCTGTCCCCCAGCTCCCCAACTAAAATCTACTGTGTGCCTTCCTGCGCTACTTTACTGCCACCCTGCTTCTTCCCTTCAGCCCTGAGGGCCCAGGGACAGCCCAGCTGCCATCTCACCATCCAGCAGGGGGACCTGCCCTAACCCCCAGCCACCACACCCACACACACAGCCCTGCACACACTCACGGGCTCCCCTGCCAGCAGCCTGCCTCTCAAACAGTCTCCTTCTGCCCCCTAGCCACCTTACAGCCTCTGCCACGGCCCCCCACAGACACCTGGGCTTGAGCAATGCAGACATGCAACCAGTTCCCCTCGCCCCCACTCCATTTGCTCCAAGGTTGTCAAGAGTCTTTTTTTCATGCTGTAGGGGAGGGAGTTGAGACAGTCCAATGTCCTGGGGAGCAAGAACTGCAAACAGTCCATCTACAATGTAACATTTGGGTCTCAGGCCGCCCAATCCCTAGTGCGCTGTGCAGACCTTTGACTGGCGAAAACACCCCATCTGAGCGTGAGATCTGGCTGGGCTAGTGGCACTTTCTGTGGACTAGGAGACAGACAGACAGAGTTTAAATGTTCAAAACCGGTACTTCACAGAAGATGGTCATTTGGTACGGTTAAAAAAAAAAAACTTTTTATTTTTTACTTTTCCCTTGCCTGGGTAACCTATCTGCTGCCTTTTCTCACTGAAAAAAGGGAAAAACATTTTTTGGAGGGAAAAGGACCAAAATGCAGGCAGTTGGACTCCATGGAGGGTGGATGAGGAGTAGCTCCTGCCCAGGCACTAGAGCCCCAGCTGCTGATCCAGGTGCTCTCTGATATCAGAGAGCTCCGTGTGTCGTGTCATGACACTGTCTCCAGGACTGATCCTCAGGATAATGCGGATTCAAAACGAGGCAGGTCATATTGCCTTAAAAAGTTAATGCAGGAAGGTTTGGCTGTATGTCAGAGGGTTAAGGGCTTGTGGCGCTCATGAAAAGAGGGGACAGGTGGAAGGGTCTGGGGTGTGGCGCCCAGACCCCCACCTGCAGGGGAGTCGCTTTACAGGGGTGAAGCAGGTCTTTAGGGGCTTTATGTTTCTCTCCCACTCTGTATTTCCTCTGGTCTTTCCTTTTCTCTCTGTCCGATGCAAGTGTCAGTAAGAACAACAACAACAACAATAACCACCACAGTGACCAAGCAACAAGGGCAGCAAAAGGGGAACAAATGGAGTGCAGGAGCTGTGGATTATTCGTGGCGCAGGCACTGAGCTGTGGCAATAACCCCTTGAGGCAATCAATCAATCAATGAATAAGTAATACAGGTAACAGGGATGTATATGTCCCTGTGTGTTTCCACTGAGTTAATGTCAATGCACGTTTATTTATTTCTTCATTTATTTATTTATTACCTTTCCACGAGAATTTCCTTTCTTTGCTAAAAACAGTGTCCCATCAAGGGTACCAGGTGGTGCCACACCCAGTTAAGCACTCATGTTACAATGCAGGAGGACTGGGCTTCAAGACCCTGGTCCCCACCTGCCAGAGGAAATCTTTACAAGTGGTGCAGAAGTGCTTCAGGTGTCTCTCTCTGTGTCTCAAACTCTCTATCCCTCCCTTCGCCCTCAATTCCTGTCTTTTTATTCCAATAAATAATCAAGAAAATGGAAAGTCAAGAAATAAAAAGCAAAAGGAAATATTCCACTACTTCAAAGGGGCTACTCAGGACAATGCTTTCCTTGTTAAGATCTTCACATCATACCATATGCAGAAAGGCAAAGACGCCATGTATTTTTAACCCAGTTTTTATATTTATTTATTTATTTATTTATTTAGGTGGTTATTCATTTTTGTTATTGATGAATTCATGTTTTCCATTTGACATAGACTAGGGCTCTGACACCAACGGTCTCAAGTACCCCTAGATGGTACTCTGCCTCTACAAAACCAATCCATTGACCTGTCCATCCATCAATCCACCCATACAGCTATCCATCCAGCTATCCATCCATCCATCCATCCATCTATCCATCCATCCATCCATCCATCCATCCATCCATCCATCCATCCATTCACCAGTCAACCAAGCTAAGTACAAAAGGAGATCTCTCCTTGAATGGTGAGGAGAAACAACGATGCATAAGTAGGTTGGAAAGGGGCCAGTTCGGCTGAACAGGGCAGAGGGGCTGAACCAGGGAATGTGTTGGGGGGTGTGGGTGAGGGTGCGGTGAGCCGGAGACCCTGTGACCTGGGTCACGTCCGGGGCAGGGAGAGGGTGGAAGGGGTTGCGAACAGCTGTCACTGGAGAACCATCACAAGTGCTGGAGCTGTTGAGCAGGACACCCGGAAGAGAGGACAGACAAAGGACAGAAGCAAAGTGCAGAGGAGAGGAGAGGGGTGTGGATGGTGAGGACAGGAGAGGACAAGAGTGGAGGGGACCTGAGAAACCTACCTGGACTAAGGCAGCATAAAGACATCCAGGATGGCAGGCAGGCATGTAGGCAGCTCTGGCCTGGGCTCCCTGGATCCCGGGCACATCTCCACCTGTCTTCTCTTGGCTGCCAGAGGTCCCTGAGGTCCCTCGTCGGTCAGCACTGTCTTCCCATCCTTCCGTCCCTCTGTGCCAGGGCCCAGGCATCTGGGCGCTGCTGGGTGACCTACTGGCAGGGCAGTTGGGCTGCCCAGTGCCAGTGTGGCCTGCACAGAATGCCAGGGGCTAGGACATCACAGAGGGCTCCTGTGGTTGCTAGGCCACGGGGACCCCGCCCATCCAGTTGACCAGCAGCCATAACCCCCACCCTGAACTTGACCTGAGGGGTGGTGGCCAGCCACCAGAGCCAGAGCCCCAGTCTAAAGCAGGTGCAGGTCGGCCGGGCCAAGGGGCTATGTGCAGATTGGTGTGTGTCTGGGCAAGGGGCTGGCATCTGACAGCCCAGGGCTGGGGACCAAGATCCGCCACGCCTCTGTCCCACCATGTGCACTGACACACATTCTGGCTGACTGACAGTCTCTGCCCCAGCGATAGCAACACCAGGTCCCTGGGTGCCCTGAGCAGCCCCTGAGTGTTGGTGGGGGCCTGCCTGGACACATGCCTCTATTAATCACATTGCCTTCTGACAGCTGTCCTCCTGACCCACCTCCTCCTCCTCCTCCTCTTCTTCCTCCTCCTCTTCCTCCTCCTCCTGCTCCACCTCCTCCTCCTCTTCCTCATCCTCAGAAGGACTCACTCAGGGCCCTTGGCCTAGGCAAGCCAGGGCTGCTGCTCTGGCTGCTGCAGCTTCTATCCAGTGGGTGGGTGCAGGAATCTGTTCCTGTCAGTCCCTGATTCCTGGGACCTTCCATGCCTCCAGCTCCCCCCACACTCTAGTCCAGACCCCTCCTCAATGATGCCCCCTTTCCCCTTGCTCTCTGTCCCCCAGCTCCCCAACTAACATCTACTGTGTGCCTCCCTGCTCTACTTTACTGCCACCCTGCTTCTGCCCTTCAGCCCTTGGGGACCAGGGCCAGCCCAGCTGCACCTCTCACCATCCAGAAGGGGGACCTGCCCTAACCCCCTGCCACCACACCCACACACACAGCCCTGCACACACTCACGGGCTCCCCTGCCTGTAGCCTGCCTCTCAGTCTCCTTCTGCTCCCTAGCCCCCTTACAGCTTCTGCCACGGCCCCCCACAGACACCTGGGCATGAGCAGCATAGACATGCATCAAGCTCCACTCACCCCCACTCCATTTGCTCTAAGGTTGGTCAAGAATCTTTTTTTCATGCTGTAGTGGAGGGAGTTGAGAAAGTCCAATGTCCTGGGGAGCAAGAACTGCAAATAGTCCATCTACAATGAAACATTTGGGTCTCAGGCCGCCCAATCCCTAATGCACTGTGCAGACTTTTGACTGGCAAAAACACCCCATCTGAGCATCAGATCTGGCTGGGCTAGTGGCTCTTTCTGTGGACTAGGAGACAGACAGACAGAGTTTTCAGGTTCAAAACCCCTACTTCCCAGAAGATGGTCATTTGCTACAGTTAAAAAAAAAAAAAAAGGATTTTTATTTATTTTTCCCCCCTGCCTGGGTAACCTGTCTGCTGCTTGTTTCTCAGTGAAAAAAGGGAAAGATCTTTTTTGAAGGGAAAAGGACCAAAATGCAGGCAGGTGGACTCCATGGAGGGTGGATGGGGAGTTGCTCCTGCCCTGGAACTAGAGCCCCAGCTGCTGTTCCAGGTGCTCTCTGATACCAGAGATCTCCGTGTGTCATGTCATGACACTGTCTCCAGGACTGACCCTCAGGATAATGAAATTCAAATTGAGGCAGGTCAAATTGCCTTCAAAAGTAAATCCAGGGAGGTTTGGCGGTATGTCAGAGGGTTAAGGCCTTGTGGCGCTCACATAAAGAGGGGACAGGTGGAAGGGTCTGGGGTCTGGCGCCCAGACCGCCACCTGCAGGGGAGTCGCTTTACAGGGGGTGAAGCAGGTCTTTAGGGGCTCTATCTTTCTCTCCCACTCTGTATTTCCCCTGCTCTCTCCTTTTCTCTCTGTCTGATGCAAGGTGAGTAACAACAACAACAACCGCAACAAAACCACCACAGTGACCAAGCAACACGGCCAGCGAAAGGGGAACAAATGGAGTGCAGGAGCTGTGGATTATTCGTGGCGCAGGCACTGAGCTGAGGCAATAACCCCTTGAGGCAATCAATCAATCAATAAATAAGTAATACAGGTAACAGAGATGTATATGTCCCTGTGTGTTTTCACAGCGGTAATGTAAATGCACTTTTATTTATTTCTTCATTTATTTATTACCTTGCCACGAGAATTTATTTTTATTGCTAAAAAACGTGTCCCATCAAAGGTACCAGGTGGTGCCACACCCAGTTAAGAACTCATGTTATGGAGGAAGATGGCGGACTGAGAAGTCGCTGACAGCGAGCGCTCTGACCGCATCGTCAGCAACGGTAGGATTTTCTGCCTTCAGCAGGCCAGTTAATAAGGGATGACACCAAAAAGTGAGTACAATTTAATTTGGGTTAAGAATTAGAGTAATGGTGACACGGACTAGCGGGGCTCCAGAATTCCCAGGGCACCGGGCAAGGTGATTGCGCCGGGCATTGTTCTCCGCCTGCCCAGGAAGGCGGCTCCTCCTCCGGTTGCAGAGCGCGGCGGGCAGATGAACCGGAGAGAGCACTTTAGCTCGGGGGCTTTCTCTTGGGAGTCTGCAGGGTCCACCGCGGCCCTGAGAACAGATCCAAAGACTTCTTGAGTATAGCTCTCATTGGATCAAAGGATTTGGAGCTAGTTTTCATTTTTGAGAAATCCTTTAAAAAAGTCTGGAGGGAGGGGTTTCCCGGAAGATGGTGGACTGAGAAGCGGCTAGCCTTGGAGCTCCGGACATATCTCCTGTAAACAATAGGATTTTCTGCCTTTAGCAGGCCAGCCAATAAGGGGCCATAGTGGTCATACCAAGGATGTGTCTATAACTTAATTTGGGTTAAGAATTAGAATAGGGGAAAAAAATCCTTTTTTCTTCCTTTTAATTTTCAAGCATACATCCTTCCCGCCGCCCCCCCCCCCCATAAGCAGTGCCTGGGACCAGCTACTAGCAGGATACCCCATACCACCAAACAGGGTTTTTTTTTTTTTTTTTAACTCACTGATACACATTTGGGAAGTTCCTCGCACTGCTCTTTAATTACAAGCCTTCTTCTTATCTTCTCCCTTTTCTCTCTCTTATCTCTTTCTATCTCTTTTTTATTATTATTATTTTTATCTTGTCATACACTTCTTTCTTCTTTGCCTTTCTGAATTTGTGAATTACTTTGGGGAAGAAATCTGACCCAGAGTGGACTCTCTATGTGTGTATATCTGCTCTAGTTCCCTTTACACTCTTGTTACCCCTAGAATATACACTGGATAGTAGATTTGCATAACTGTCTATTCTTGCTATCCTCTCTTTCTTTTCTCTTTCTTCACTGGGATTTGGTTACTATTTTTTCACGGACTGGAGAAATTTTTTGGCTAACTGGTAACGATTAAACTCCTTCAATACTTACTTCAGTTGCTACTGTAATTCCGGAGGTTGGTGAGTGCAGTTGTCATAAAGGTATTTAGTACAGTGTTACTTGTGCTCAAATCACAACAACTGAAGAACAACAGAGCATTAAAAAAAGAGAGAGAAACACATAAATAAAAAAATGGGTAGATTAAAAACAAATAAAACTGCTACCCCAATGAATGAAGACAAGAGCCCAGAAGAAACCACAAATCAGTCAGAAGTAACCATAGATAAGAAAAGTATGCAAGCAATAATAAACTTATTAATCACAGAAATGAAAACAACATTGGAGGAAAGGAATGGCAGTATTAGGGCAACAACAGTTGAGACCCCCAAGGAAAATGCTGATTATCTTGAGACAATTAGAGAACTGAAAGCTGAAATAGCTGTAATGAAGAAAGAAGCTGAGGCAAGGGAAAGCAGACTAACAGAAGCAGAAAACAGAATTAGTCACACAGAGGATGAGTTAGAGAAAACTAAGAAAGAGGTGAAAGAGCTTAAAAAGAGATTGAGAGACACTGAAAACAACAACAGAGACATATGGGATGATCTCAAAAGAAGTAACATTCGTATAATTGGCCTGCCAGAGGAAGAAAGAGAGGAAGGGGAAGCAAACATTCTAGAGGAAATAATACAAGAAAATTTCCCAGACCTGAATAACAGAAAGGATATCAAGGTGCAAGAGGCCCAGAGGGTACCAAACAGAATCAACCCAGACCTGAAAACACCAAGACACATCATAGTCACAATGAGAAGAAGTAAGGATAAAGAAAGGACCCTAAAGGCTGCAAGAGAGAAACAAAAAGTCACATACAGGGGAACACCCATAAGACTTTCTGCAGATTTCTCAACTCAAACTCTAAAAGCCAGAAGGGAGTGGCAAGATATCTATCGAGCCCTGAATGAAAAATGGTTTCAACCAAGGATAATATATCCTGCTAGACTTTCATTCAAGCTAGATGGAGGGATCAAAACCTTCTTAGACAAACAACAGTTAAAGGAGGCAACTATCACCAAGCCGGCCCTGAAAGAGGTACTAAAAGACCTCTTATACAAGAACATCACTATAATACTTGTAATATATCAGAGTAAACAAATCGTTTTTTAGAATAATGGCACTACAATACATTAAATCCATAATATCAATAAATGTCAATGGCTTAAACTCACCCATCAAAAGGCACAGGGTGGGGGGATGGATCAGAAAACATAACCAAACCATATTCTGCTTGCAAGAATCCCATCTGTCACAACAAGATAAACGCAGACTTAAAGTGAAAGGATGGAAAACTATCATACAGGCTAACTGTCCACAAAAAAGGGCAGCAACAGCCATTCTCATCTCAGACACGATAGATTTTAAATTAAATAAAGTAATAAAAGATAGGCAAGGACATTACATAATGATTAGAGGATCAATCAGCCAAGAAGACTTAACAATTATTAACATCTATGCACCCAACGAGGGACCATCTAAATACATTAAACACCTATTGAAAGAATTTCAAAAATACATCAATAGTAATACAATAATAGTGGGAGACTTCAATACCCCACTCTCACACTTAGACAGATCAACAAAGCAGAGAACCAATAAAGATACAAGAGAATTGAATGAAGAGATTGACAGACTAGACCTCTTGGACATTTTCAGACTCCTCCACCCCAAAAAACTGGAATACACCTTCTTTTCAAATCCACACAACACATACTCAAGGATAGACCACATGTTAGGCCACAAAGACAGCATCAATAAATTCAAGAGCATTGAAATCATCCCAAGTATCTTCTCAGACCACAGTGGAGTAAAACTAACTTTTAACAACAAACGGAAAATTATTAAAAGACATAGAATTTGGAAACTAAACAACATGCTCCTTAAGAACCACTGGGTCAGAGACTCACTCAAACAGGAAATTCAAATGTTCCTGGAAACTAATGAAAATGAAGACACAGCCTATCAAAATATTTGGGACACAGCGAAAGCAGTACTGAGAGGGAAACTTATAGCTATACAATCACATATTAAACACCAAGAAGAAGCCCAAATGAACGACCTTACTACACACCTCAAGGACTTAGAGGAAGAGGAACAAAGGAACCCTAAAGCAACCAGAAGGACAGAAATCACTAAAGTTAGAGCAGAAATAAACAACATCGAAAATAAAAGAACCATACAAAAGATCAATGAAGCCAAATGTTGGTTCTTTGAAAGGTTAAACAAAATTGACAAACCCCTAGCCAGACTCACCAAACAAAAAAGAGAGAAGACTCAAATTAATAGAATTGTAAACGATGCAGGAGATATCACAACTGACAGCACAGAAATCCAGAGAATTCTGCAAAACTTCTATAAAGAACTATATACCACCAAGCTAGAGAATCTGGAAGAAATGGAACAATTCCTAGAAACCTATGCACTTCCAAAACTGAACCAAGAAGAACTACAAAATCTAAATGCACCAATCACAGACAAAGAAATTGAAACCATTATTAAGAATCTCCCCAACAACAAAAGTCCTGGACCAGATGGCTTCACAAATGAATTCTACAAAACTTTCAGGAAACAGTTAATACCCATACTTCTTAAGCTATTCCATAAGATTGAAGAAACAGGAATACTCCCTTCCACCTTTTATGAAGCCAACATCACCCTGATACCAAAAGCTGATAGGGACAGAACAAAAAAGGAAAACTACAGACCAATATCTCTGATGAACATAGATGCCAAAATATTAAACAAGATCTTGGCCAACCGGATACAGCAACACATCAAAAAGATTGTTCATCATGACCAAGTGGGATTCATCCCAGGAATGCAAGGCTGGTTCAACATCCGTAAATCAATCAATGTCATTCATCACATCAATAAAAGCAAAGCCAAAAACCACATGATTATCTCAATAGATGCAGAGAAAGCCTTTGACAAAATCCAACACCCATTCATGCTCAAAACTCTACAGAAAATGGGAATAGATGGGAAATTCCTCAAGATAGTGGAGTCTATATATAGCAAACCTACAGCCAACATCATACTCAATGGAGAGAAGCTGAAAGCATTCCCCGTCAGATCGGGGACTAGACAGGGCTGTCCACTGTCACTGTTACTCTTCAACATAGTATTGGAAGTTCTTACCATAGCAATCAGGCAAGACAAAGAAATCAAAGGGATACAGATTGGAAGGGAAGAAGTCAAGCTCTCACTATTTGCAGATGATATGATAGTATACATAGAAAGACCTAAAGAATCCAGTAGAAAATTACTGGAAGTTGTTAGGCAATATAGCAAGGTATCAGGCTACAAAATCAATGTACAAAAATCAGTGGCATTTCTTTATGCAAACACTAAATCTGAAGAAGCAGACATCCAGAAATCACTCCCATTTACTGTTTCAGCAAAATCAATCAAATACCTAGGAATAAAGTTGACCAAAGAAGTGAAAGACTTGTATACTGAAAACTATGAGTCGCTACTCAAGGAGATAGAAACTGATACCAAGAAATGGAAAGATATCCCATGCTCATGGATTGGAAGAATAAATATCATCAAAATGAATATTCTCTCCAGAGCCATATACAAATTTAATGCAATACCCATCAAAGTTCCACCAGGCTTCTTTAAGAGAATAGAACAAACACTACAATCATTTATCTGGAACCTGAAAACACCTAGAATTGCCAAAACCATCTTAAGGAAAAGAAACAGAAATGGAGGAATCACACTCCCAGACCTTAAACTATATTATAAAGCCATCATTATCAAAACAGCATGGTACTGGAACAAAAATAGGCATACAGTCCAGTGGAACAGAATTGAAAGCCCAGAAGTAAATCCCAACACCTATGGGCATCTAATCTTTGATAAGGGGGCCCAAAGGATTAAATGGAAAAAGGAGGCTCTCTTTAATAAATGGTGCTGGTAAAACTGGATTGAAACATGCAGAAGAATGAAATTGAACCACTTTATCTCACCAGAAACAAAAATCAACTCCAAATGGATCAAAGACCTAGATGTCAGACCAGAAACAATCCAATACTTAGAGGAAAACATTGGTAAAACACTTTCCCACATACACCTCAAGGACATCTTTGATGAATCAAACCCAATTGCAAGGAAGACCAAAGCAGAAACAAACCAATGGGACTACATCAAATTGAAAAGCTTCTGCACATCCAACGAAACTATTAAACAAACAGAGAGACCCCTCACATAATGGGAGAAGATCTTCACATGCCAGACATCAGACAAGAAACTAATCACCAAAATATATAAAAAGCTCAGCAAGCTTAGCACCAAAAAAGCAAATGACCCCATCCAAAAATGGGCAGAGGAAATGAACAAAACATTCACCACAGAGAGATCCAAAAGGCTAACAAACATATGAAAAACTGCTCTAGGTCACTGATTATCAGAGAAATGCAAATCAAGACAACACTAAGATACCACCTCACTCCTGTAAGAATGGCATACATCAAAAAGGACAGCAGCAACAAATGCTGGAGAGGATGTGGGGACAGAGGAACCCTTTTACATTGCTGGTGGGAATGTAAATTGGTACAGCCTCTGTGGAGAGCAGTCTGGAAAACTCTCAGAAGGCTAGACATGGACCTTCCATATGACCCAATAATTCCTCTCCTGGGGTTATACCCCAAGGACTCCATAACACCCAACCAAAAAGAGGTGTGTACTCCTATGTTCATAGCAGCACAATTCATAATAGCTAAAACCTGGAAGCAACCCAGGTGCCCAACACCAAATGAGTGGCTGAGAAAGCTGTGGTATATATACACAATGGAATACTATGCAGCTATCAAGAACAACGAACCCACCTTCTCTGACCCATCTTGGACAGAGCTAGAAGGAATTATGTTAAGTGAACTAAGTCAGAAAGATAAAGATGAGTATGGGATGATCCCACTCATCAACAGAAGCTGACTAAGAAGATCTGAAAGGGAAACTAAAAGCAGGACCTGATCAAATTGTAAGTAGGGCACCAAAGTAAAAACCCAGTGGTGAGGGGTAGGCATGTAGCTTCCTGGTCCAGGCGGGGTGGGAGTGGGTGGGAGGGATGGGTCACAGTCCTTTGGTGGTGGGAATGGTGTTTATGTACACTCCTAGCAAAATGTAGACATATAAATCAGGAGCTAATTAATATGAGAGGGGGAAATCAATTGTATGTCTCAAAGTTTCTCAAAAGACAAACTGAATCTTTTTAATATATAGGCTATGTATTTGATATGCGGACTCTCTCAAAAGCCTAGACCAAGTAGATTAGAAGCTTCCAATAGCACAGCTATATACAAGATACTGGGTACTGTCCAGCAAACCATAACAAAGGGACTTTTCAAAGTTAACCCAATTAACAAATAATGTGATGATAATATTAACTATTGATTGTCTTTTTGAACCCTAAGACAGCAGGAACCTCACATCTTCACTATAGAGCCCCTACTTCCCCCAGTCCTGGAACCCTTGGATAGGGCCCACTTTCCTGTATGCATCTCCCAATCCAAACCAAATAACATTGCATCTACCGATCACAACCGAACCAAAGCAACGATTGCTACCTCAACATGCTTCACCTCAGAATGTATCCAGAGACTTCACCTGTGGAATGACAACCCTTCAGCTTCATTACTCGGGTGAGACCTTTCCTTTAATAGTACACTCTAATTTCATCTCAGGTAGTTCACTTTCCAACAAAGTCCCATAACCTAGATATACACCAGTTTCTGTGAGAGAGAGCTTATGTGCACACGTATTCATAAACTACTGCAAAATATATACCTGAAAGCAGGACTACACTAGAGTTTGCAGTGAGTACCTCCCTAACACTTCCTCTCCACTATTCCAAGCTTGGGATCCATGATTGCTCAACAAATTGTTTGGCTTCATATGTTAACTCTCTTTTCAATCAACAGGTTCCAGATGCCACCAGGATGCTGGCTAGGCTTCCCTGGGTTGAAGACCCCACCAATGTGTCCTGGAGCTCAGCTTCCCCAGAGTCAAACCCTACTAGGGAAAGAGAGAGGCAGACTGGGGGTATGGACCGACCAGTCAACGCCCATGTTCAGCGGGGAAGCAATTACAGAAGCCAGACCTTCTACCTTCTGCAACCCTCAACGACTCTGGGTCCATGGTCCCAGAGGGATAGAGAATGGGAAAGCTACGATGGGAGGGGGTGGGTTATGGGGATTGGGTATTGGGAATTGTGTGGAGTTGTACCCCTCCTACCTTATGCTTTTGTTCACTAATCCTTTCTTAAATAAAAAATTTAAAAAAAGAAAAAAAGATAAAAAAAGAACTCATGTTACAATGCAGCTGGAAATCTTTACAAGTGGTGCAGAAGTGCTGCAGGTGACTCTCTCTGTGTCTCAAACTCTCTATCCCTCCCTTCCCTCTCAATTCCTGTCTATTTATTCCAATAAATAATCAAGAAAATGAAAGTAAAAAAAGAAAAGGAAAAGGAAATATTCCACTACTTCAATGGGGCTACTCAGGACATTGCTTTCCTTGTTAAGATCCTCACAGCATTCCATATGCAGAAAGGCAAAGACACCATGCATTTTTTAACCCAGTTTTTATATTTATTTATTTAGGAGCTTATTCATTTTTGTTATTGATGAATTAATGTTTTACATTTGACATAGACTCTGGCTCTGACACCAGCGGACTCAAGTACCCCTAGATGGTACTCTGCCTCTACAGAACCAATCCATTGACCTGTCCATGCATCCATCCATCCACCCATCAATCTATCCATCCATCCATCCATCCATCCATCCATCCATCCACCAGTCAACCAAGCTAAGTACAAAAGGAGATCTCTCGTTGAATGGTGAAGACAAACAACGATGCATAGGTAGGTTACAAAGGGGCGAGTTCGGCTGAATAAGGTAGAGGGGCTGAACCAGGGAATGTGTTGGGGGGTGTGGGTGTGGGTGAGGTGAGCCAGAGACCCTGTGAGCTGGGTCACGTCAGGGGCAGGGAGAGGTTGGAAGGGGTTGCGAACAGCTGTCACTGGAGAACCATCACAAGTGCTGGAGCGGTTGAGCAGGGCAACCGGAAGAGAGGACAGACAACGGAGAGAAGCAAAGTGCAGAGGAGAAGAGAAGGGAGAGGATGGTGAGAACAGGAGAGGACAGGAGAGGACAGGAGTGGAGGGGACCTGAGAAACCTACCTGGACAAAGCCAGCATACAGACATCCAGGAAGGCAGGCAGGCATGCAAGCAGCTCTGCCCTGGGCTCCCTGGATCCCGGGCGCACCTCCACCTGTCTTCTCTTGGCTGCCAGCCCTGAGGTCCCTTGTCGGTCAGCACTGTCTTCCCATACTTCCGTCCATCTGTGCCAGGGCCCAGGCCTCTGGGCGCTGCTGGCTAACCTAGTGGCAGGACAGTTGGGCTGCCCAGTGCCAGTGTAGCCAGCACAGAATGCCAGGGGCTAGGACATCACAGAGGGCTCCAGTGGTTGCTAGGCCACGGGGACCCCGCCCATCCAGTTGACCAGCAGCCATGACCTCCACCATGAACTTGACCTTGAGGGGTGGTGGCCAGCCACCAGAGCCAGAGCCCCAGGCCAAAGCAGGTGCAGGTCGGCCGGGCCAAGGTGCTATGAGAAGATTGGTGTGTGTCTGGGCATGGGGCTGGTATCTGACAGCCCAGGGCTGGGGACCAAGTTCCGCCAGGCCCCTGTCCCACCATGTGCACTGACACACAGTCTTGCTGACTGACTGAGAGTCCCCGCCCCAGAGATACCCACACCAGTCCCTGGGTGCTCTGAGCTGCCCCTGAGGGTTGGTGGGTGCCAGCCTGGACACATGCCTCCATAATGGAGGCCTCTATTAATGCCGTTGCCTACTGACAGCTGCTCTGTTGCCCCTCCTCCTCTTATTCCTCCTCCTTTTCCTCGTGCTCCTCCTCCTCCTCCACCTCGTCCTCATCTTCCTCATCCTCAGAGGTACACACTCAGGGCCCTTGGCCTAGGCAAGCTACGGCTGCTTCTGTGGCTGCTGCAGCTTCTATCAAGTGGGAGGGAGCAGGAATCTGTTCCTGTCAATCCCTGATTCCTGGGACCTTCCATGGCTCCAGCTGCCCCCACTCTCTAGTCCAGAGCCCTCATCAAGGATGCCCCCATTCTCCTTGCCCTCTGTCCCCCAGCTCCCCAACTAACATCTACTGTGTGCTTCCCTGCTCTACTTTACTGCCACCCTGCTTCTGCCCTTCAGCTCTGGGGGCCCAGGGCCAGCACAACTGCCATTTAACCATCCAGCAGGGGGACCTGCCCTAATCCCCTGCAACCACACCCACACACACAGCCCTGCACACACACTAGGGCTCCCCTGCCTGCAGTCTGCCTCTCAAACAGTCTCCTTCTGCCCCCTAGCCCCCTTACAGCCTGTGCCACGGGCCCCCACAGACACCTGGGCATCAGCAGCGCAGACATGCAAACAGCTCACCTCGCCCCCACTCCATTTGCTCCAAGGTTGTCAAGAGTCTTTTTTCATGCTGTAGGGAAGGGAATTGAGACAGTCCAATGTCCTGGGGTGCAAGAACTGCAAACAGTCCATCTAAAATGTAACATTTGGGTCTCAGGCCGCCCAATCCCTAGTGCGCTGTGTAGAACTTTGACTGGCAAAAATACAACATCTGAGCGTGAGATCTGGCTGGGCTAGTGGCTCTTTCTGTGGACTAAGAGACAGACAGACAGAGTTTTCAGGTTCAAAACCTATACTTTCCAGAAGATGGTCATTCACTTCGGTTTAAAAAAAAAAAAAAGGCTTTTTATTTTTTTCGCCCTGCCTGGGTAACCTGTCTGCTGCCAGTTTCAAAGTGAAAAAAGGGAAACATCTTTTTTGGAGGGAAAAGGACCAAAATGCAGGCAGGTGGACTCCGTGGAGGGTGGATGAGGAGTTGCTCCTGCCCTGGCACTTGAGCCCCAGCTGCTGTTCCAGGTGCTCTCTGATACCAGAGATCTCCGTGTGTCGTGTCATGACACTGTCTCCAGCACTGACCCTCAGGATAATGAGGATTCAAAACGAGGCAGGTCATATAGCCTTCAAAAGTAAATCCAGGGAGGTTTGGCGGTATGTCAGAGGGTTAAGGGCTTGTGGCGCTCACGAAAAGGGGACAGGTGGAAGGATCTGGGGTCTGGCCCCCAGACCGCCACCTGCCGGGGAGTCGCTTTACAGGGGGTGAAGCAGGTCTTTAGGAGTTCTATCTTTCTCTCCCACCCTGTATTTCCTCTGCTCTCTCCTTTTGTGTCTGTCAGATGCAAGGTCAGTAACAACAACAACAACAACAACAACAACAATAACCACCACAGTGACCAAGCAACAAGGGCAGCGAAAGGGGAACAAATGGAGTGCAGGAGCTGTGGATTATTCGTGGTGCAGGCACTCAGCTGTGGCAATAACCCCTTGAGGCAATCAATCCATAAATGAAGAAGTAATACAGGTAACAGAGACTTATATGTCCCAGTGTGTTTCCACTGAGTTAATGTAAATGCACTTTTAATTACTTCTTCATTTATTTATTACCTTGCCACGAGAATTTCTTTTCATTGCTAAAAAAAAGTGCCCCTTCAAGGGTACCAGGTGGTGCCACACCCAGTTAAGCACTCATGTTACAATGCAGGAGGACTGGGCTTCAACACCCTGGTCCCCACCTGCCAGGGGAAATCTTTACAAGTGGTGCAGAAGTGCTGCAGGTGTTTCTCTCTGTGTCTCAAACTCTCTCTCCCTCCCTTCCCTCTCAATTCCTATCTATTTTTTCCAGTGAATAATCAAGAAAATAGAAAGTAATAAAAGAAAAAGGAAAAGGAAATATGCCACGACTTCAAATGGGCTACTCAGGAAAATGCTTTCCTTGTTAAGATCCTCACAGCATTCCATATGCAGAAAGGCAAAGACACCATGTATTTTTTAACACAGATTTTATATTTATTTATTTGTTTATTTATTTAGGTGCTTACTCACTTTTGTTATTGTTGAATTAATGTTTTACATTTGACATTGACTAAGGATCTGACACCAGGGGTCTCCAGTACCCCTAGATGGTACTCTCCCTCTACAAAACCGATCCATTGACCTGTCCATCCATCCATCTACCCATCCATCTATCCATCCATCCATCCATCCATCCAT
>NW_026647136.1:2177500-2273710 GCF_950295315.1 Erinaceus europaeus | reverse complement strand
CTAATCACCAAACAGAACTCAGCTGTCTCTTTGCTGTGGCACAATCACTCCCTTTTACTCTGTAACTCGGGAACTCTCTAACTCTGGAACTCTGGAACTCTCATATTGGGGAACCCTCTGAAAACTCTTCTACTGTGGAACTCTCTCTTACTCTGTAACTCTGAAACTCTCAAACTCAGGAACTCAGGAACTCTCGGAATCAGGAACCCTCTCTCGGGTTTCCTTGGGGCGGGGCCAAGCAGGCCCGTGAAATTAACAGGACTGATCCAATTCTCTTGTGGGGGGAGGGCTAGAAAAAACTAATGTAAAGCAAACGACAATTCCCCCTTTTCTTTTTAACTAAATGACTATAGTATCAAGGGTGTGGGGTGAACAGAAACCTATATCGTACAGGCATTACAGGCATTTTTTTAAAAAAGAAACTGGCACGAACTAAACTTTATCAGCTTAAAAAACATTTCTTGCCTCTGGGGGGCGTACTTTCTTTGATGGGCATTTGCATGAGGGCGGGGAACGGCCTAGAGTCCTAAAGGCAGCTGGCTGCAACTTACTTACTATGAAACAAAAATTGTTATTAGCATATCTAATGCACGATCCAACGTTTCTAATAGAGAGGGAATTTGAGACTTTTACATATCAACAACGTCTTTTAACCTTTTGTTACACCCATTCAAGATGGAGACACACCCTAGGTGTGGGCTGGAGAGGAAACCTCAGGCATGAGAATAATTAGCATAGCCATTGTACAATCTACCATTTCTAATAGAGAAAGTAGTGGAGAGTTTTACATATCAACAAGTCTATTTAACCTTTTGTTTAGCCTAACTTAGTTAAAATATATTGCTTGTTAACTAATTTTTACCTTAGACTTTAAATGTAAGTTAATTTTATCTTTATGAGAATTACGTTGAAAACATTTTTCATTTAACTTTGACTAGTAAAAATTTAGCCTTAAAGCTACTGTTTACCAAACTTTAAACATACACATAAATATGGTCATTAATACACTAGGAGAGAAACCTTTGTTACGAAGACATGTCATTTTAAACACGAATTTAAATCTGTACTGTCTTAGTTGTTGGGGGGGGTTCACCATCTGCAGGTGGCTTCCCGTACAGCTCCACTTCTAGGAATTGCAGTTGCGATCTCTGCACAAATCTCTGCGTACTCCAGCTTTTCTGGCTCAGACTGGACCGGCGGCTCGAGATCTCGTGTGCCCAGTTTTGGCAGGGAGCTCGGGGGTCCGGGAGGTTCAAGATCGTTCCAGAATTTGCAGAAGGCCAGATTTGCAGAAGGCGTGGGCCTAGGTGCCCAGGGGTGGCGGCCATGATAGGCCGCCGCAGCCCTGCCCCATGGCCCTACCATGTCTGCTGCTCTGTTCGCAGTGGCTGAGCAGTGTGGAGGGACCACGCGTCCAGTGCCCTGCGCCACATGGTGGAGAGCCGGCTCCTGTGGGCTGGCCTCGGGCTCTTGCGTGTTGGCTTCGGGCTCCAGGGGCCCTTGTGTGCTGGCATCGGCCTCCTGCAGGCTGCAGGGCTGTGGGGCTGCGGGCATGGTGTGCCGGGTTTTCTGGACGCAGCCAGCTGGCTGGCTGTTTAGCCAGGTGGAAACAGCAGCTTCGCGCCTCGCCTCTAGCCCGCTGGCTCTTCCCGCTGGCTGTTAGGAGTTTGCCCTTGCGAGTAGAAACCACAGAGTGGTCCAGAGATAAATGTTCCAGAAACAGCAAAACAGTCTCGTGAAGAAAGAGCCGAGGCCTTTGGAGATCTCTTCACAAGCAGAAGAGAAGGCCATAGTGCATAGGTAGCCAAATTGTCTTTACTTGTCTGAGAGATGTGCAGGTAAGATCCACGTGGGCGCCATTTGTTGTTAAAATTTCAGAGGCTCTGGCCAGGCTGGCTTGCTTCACGGTGGGTAACAGAGATGCGGAGACAACTGCTGGGCAGGGCAGCTGTATTTCTTTATTCAGGAACAACGATTCACAAACTAAGACAAACTAATCACCAAACAGAACTCGGCTAGCTCTTTGCGGCTGCAGAAGCACTCCCACTTACTCTGTAACTTGGGAACTCTCCAACTCTGGAACTCTCGTACTGGGGAACCCTCTGAAAACTCTTCTACTGTGGAACTCTCTCTTACTCTGTAACTTTGAAACTCTCGAACTCAGGCACTCAGGAACTCTCGGACTCAGGAACCATCTCTCGGGTTTCCATGGGGCGGGGCCAAACAGGCCCGCGAAATTAACAGGACTGATCCAATTCTCTTGGCGGGGGAGGGCTAGAACAAACCAATGTAAAGCATACGACACATACCCTCCTCAAGGATGCCCCCTTTCCCCTTGCCCTCTTTCCCCCAGTTCCCCAACTAACATATACTGTGTGCCTCCCTGCACTACTGTACTGCCACCCTGCTTCTGACCTTCAGCCCAGGGGGCCCAGGGCCAGCCCAGCTGCCATCTCAACATACAGCAGGAGGAATTGCCCTAACCCCTGCCACCACACCCACACACAGCCCTGCACACACTCACGGGCTCCCCTGCCTGCAGCCTGCCTCTCATACAGTCTCCTTCTGCCCCCTAGGCCACTTACAGCCTCTGCCACGGTCCCCCACAGACACCTGGGCTTGAGCAGCGCAGACATGCAACCAGCTCCCCTCGCCCCCACTCCATTTGCTCCAAGGTTGTCAAGAGTCTTTATTTTCATGCTGTAGGAGAGGGAGTTGAGATATTCCAATGTCCTGGGGAGCAAGAACTCCAAATAATCCATCTACAATGTAACATTTGGGTCTCAGGCCGCCCAATCCCTAGTGCGCTGTGCAGACCTTTGATTGGCAAAAACACCCCATCTGAGCGTGAGATCTGGCTGGGCTCTTTCAGTGGACTAGGAGACAGACAGACAGAGTTTTCAGGTTCAAAACCTGTACTTCCCAGAAGTTGGTCATTCGCTACAGTTAAAAAAAAGTAAAATAAGGCTTTTATTTACATTTTCCCCTGCCTGGGTAAACTGTCTGCTGCCTGTTTCTCAGTGAAAAAAGGGAAAAACCTTTTTTGGAGGGAAAAGGACCAACATGCAGGCAGGTGGACTCCATGGCGGGTGGATGGGGAGTTGCTCCTGCCCTGGCACTAGAGCCCTAGCTGCTGTTCCAGGTGCTCTCTGATACCAGAGATCTCCGTGTGTCATGTCATGACACTGTCTCCAGGACTGATCCTCAGGATAATGAGGATTCAAAACGAGGCAGGTCATATTGCCTTAAAAAGTAAATGCAGGGTGGTTTGGCAGTATGTCAGAGGGTTAAGGGCTTGTGGCGCTCACGAAAAGAGGGGACAGGTGGAAGGGTCTGGGGTGTGGCGCCCAGACCCCCACCTGCAGGGGAGTCGCTTTACAGGGGTGAAGCAGGTCTTTAGGGGCTCTATGTTTCTCTCCCACTCTGTATTTCCCCTGCTCTCTCCTTTTCTCTCTGTCCGATGCAAGTGTCAGTAAGAACAACAACAGCAACAATAACCACCACAGTGACCAAGCAACAAGGGCAGCGAAAGGGGAACAAATGGAGTGCAGGATCTGTGGATTATTCATGGCACAGGCACTGAGCTGTGGCAATAACCCCTTGAGGCAATCAATCAATCAATGAATAAGTAATACAGGTAACAGAGATGTATGTGTCCCTGTGTGTTTCCACTGAGTTAATGTCAATGCACTTTTATTTTTTTCTTCATTTATTTATTACCTTGCCACGAGAATTTCTATTCCTTGCTAAAAACAGTGTCCTGTCAAGGGTACCAGGTGGTGCCACACCCAGTTAAGCACTCAAGTTACAATGCAGGAGGACTGGTCTTCAAGACCCTGGCCCCCACCTGCCGGGGGAAATCTTTATAAGTGGTGTAGAAGTGCTGCAGCTGCCTCTCTCTGTGTCTTAAACTCTCTATCCCTCACTTCTGTTGTTAAAATTTCGGAGGCTCTTGCCAGCCAGCTTGCTTCACGGCGGGTAACAGAGACGTGGAGACAATGGCTGGGCAGGGAAGCAGTATTTATTTATTCAGGAACAACGATTCATAAACTAAGACAAACTAATCACCAAACAGAACTAGGCTGTCTCTTTGCGGTGGCACAAGCACTCTATCTCTTACTCTGGAACTCAGGAACTCTCCAACTCTGGCACTCTGGAACTCTAGTACTTGGGAACCCTCTGAAACTCTTCCACTGTGGAACTCTCTCTTACTCTGTCACTCTCAATCTCTCGAACTCAGGAACTCAGGAACCCTCCCTCGGGGTTCCTTGGAGCGGGGCCAAGCAGGCCCGCGAAATAAACAGGATCCATGCACTGACTTCCATAAGGGCCCAGTGAAGAAGGCACGTAGAGACAGTCAAAGAGACACAGGATGACAGAGACAGAAAAGGACTAAATTCTGACCCTGTGTTGATCAGGGCCAGAGCACTGCAAACAAAACCTCCATGCCCATGCATACTTCTTACAAGTGGCATTGTTACTTTATGTTTGTGAGGAAAGGTTACACTTAGAACATCTAGGTCTTAGCCCACTCTGAGAAGCAACACTTAGCCTGCGACCACTCTCCAAAACTGCCCTCGCCTCTCCATTTGGAAGTAGTCTTAGTGATGCTCCAGCTAAGATGCAGGCTGGTGTATTGCATCTCCCTTGTCCAGCCTCAGACTGTGCTGTGTGCAGGGAACTGCACTATGTCTATTTCTTCTTTGATTTACAGTTTTGGGAAAAGACTCAGTGGACAAAAAGAGCAAGAGGTAAGTAGATGATTTTGCAGCAGTAGTTTGTGCTGAGACAGATTTGTAGAGTGATAAGAGGTACATGAATGGCTCTGTGAGTTGTCTCCCATGACTGTGGCTCAGAAGAGCCAAGTGTATCCGCATTCTTACCCTAATCCAGAGCTGTACAGTTCTCTAGCTAAAAAATATTTTCAGATCTCTACATGTTACATATATATATGTATATATATATATATATATATATATATATATATATAGAGAGAGAGAGAGAGAGAGAGAGAGAGAGACACTGATGTAGTCATTTTCTACAATGGTTTTGATATGACATTTAGACAACTGATTGCTAAAACCTGGAGAGAAACTGCATCAGGAAAAGAATTGTCCAAAAAAGTAAAATCTCAAAATCATTAGCTATAAGCAGCTCAAACCGGACATAGCGAAAAAGGCTTGCGAAGGAACTATTCAAGGAGACTCTCCACATGGACAGGCACCACAAGTTTCCTAGTCTGGCAACTGACACAGTGCATCTGGTAGTTCCTATTGCAAGCCTCAGGGCAAAAACGTCTCCCTCTTCAGTGTTTTTACATCTGAAAAGAAGAAAAGTGACCAAGGGCCAAAGAGAGCTACAGTGGTGTCAATATTGATCTGAAAATCAGAATGTACCAAGTGTTTTGCAAATAAAATCAGTTTATTATAAACTGTGAGTGATACTGGCATGGAAATGAGGAGGCAGAATATGGCTTGTGTCAGAAAGACTTACAAACTGAGGCTCCAGTAGCCTAGGTGAAATCGCCAAAACAACAAGCCAGAGCTCAGCAGTGCTGTGGTAACTCTCTTTGTATATCTAGGCCTGTCATGAAATAAGTATATAAGTAAAATATTAATGAGTGAAGACAGAGTGTGTGAGAGCATGTGAGAGTTAGAGACAGAGAAGGCGAGAAGAGAAATAGATGAGTTGGAAAGAGACCAGAATTCAAAAACCTCCTACACTGTGTTCATTGATGACAGGTTCAAACCTGGCTTGTAGAGATTGAAGGCAGCAGCTATCATGACCACAGACCCAGACAGCCCCAGCCTTCACCATATGCTGTACTACCAGACCTGAGAGTAATGTGTGTGTGTGTGTCTGTCTGTCTGTCTGTGTCTGTGTGTGCTCAGAACTCACCTATTGTAGTCTCAGAGCATGGGTGGCAAGGTATCCAGCGTCACCTGCAACTTATGTACACAGAACCTAGCAGGGAAAGCGAGCTAGCCAGCTAGCCCAAATTTTGGCACAGCAAGAATGCATATGCAAAGGGAATCTCATGTCTCGCTCTCCTGAGTTCCCCATTCAATCTCATGCCTCACTATCATCCAAACACTGCCAATGGGAGAAGCTGGGGCACCTCTCAGAATTCAGGGGCAGGACCCTGTCCAGTCATGTTTGGCTGCATACTCAGCCTCCAGGCTACCAGTCCACTTCTCAATGGACAGCAGATTACAATCCCAGAATGAATCTAGAAAGAGTTCCAACATAGATGGGAACTGTGTTTGACCAAACAATAGTGGATGAACCCAGCCCCTTACTCCTCCTCTTTGGGTCCGGCTAAGGCAATTGCTCCTATGGCCTCACAATCCCTGATCATGGTGTCCTGGTGTCCACACATCACACTCAGAGAGATTCCCAGAAGTAGGCATCCATGAGTGTCCCATACAATGTCGCTCTGCTTGCAGGAAGCATAAACTCCCCAGGCCCTTGCTATGGAGAGACAAATGGTAGATGGATGCCTCCATTCGCTGACTTAGGAGGTTCCAGTGGAGATCACAGCCCCGGCCCTCACCTGAGGGCCTGGCTGCTGCTAATACAGACAATTGGAAAAACCTCTTACCACTTGGGACATGAGGACATACTCAGGAATCTCTCCAGGAGCTAGCAGGCTTGCAGACCTCCTGACCCCAGGATAGCTGTGCTCCTAGTTGGGAGGGCATTCTGGCCAGAGGTGAGAATATTCCCTAGATACAACAAAGAAATTCAGGTTTCAAAAGGATTAGAAACTCCATGAGGCACTTGGAAAAGACATTTCACAGCCATCAAAACACCCTCTTTCAGAACCCTGGAAGCTTCCATTTTGCGTGGAAAATCTGGACACTGCTGTGGCCATCAATACCCCAGATCCTTTACATTCGGCCCAATAGAGGGAAAGCACAATGTGTGTGCCAGTGTGGTAGAGTTTCACTTCTCTTCATCTGGGCTCTCATGGAATAAGGACAAGGATGCGGTGCAGGAAATTGAGGAGGGCTGCATTTAGGCTGAGTGTTAGCCACAGGGCCCTGGAGAATGGGAGTCAAGCACAGAGGGCCTGGACAGCTGCAGCTGGAGATGTACATATGCCTGTTACCTGCAGCAGGACTGCTGTCTCCTCAGTTCCCCAATGTACTACCCCATATGCACAAGACTAAGTAATCCAACGGGAAAAGAAAGGATAATTTCAACACCAGGAAGACGAATTTCACGATGCATGCACTGACTTCCACGAAGGGTCCAGGGAAGAAGGCACGCAGAGACAGTCAGAGAGACAGAATGACAGTGACGGAAAAGGACAGAAATTCTGGCCCTGTGTTGATCTGTGCCAGAGCACTGAAGACAGACCCTCCATTCCCATGCATACTTCTAACAAGTGGCATTGTTATTTTATGTTTGTGAGGAAAGTTTCCACTTAGAACATCTAGGTTTTAGCCCATTCTGAGAAGCAACACTTGGCCTGCAGCCCACTCTCCAAATCTGTCCTCACCTCTCCAATTTGGAAGTAGTCTTAGTGATGCTCCATCCAAGATGCAGGCTGGCTTATTGCATCTCCCTGGTCCAGCCTCAGCCTGTCCTGTGTACAGGGAACTGCACTCTGTCTATTTCTTCTTTGATTTACAGTTTTGGGACAGGACTCGGTGGACAAAATGAGCAAGAGGGAAGTAGATGATTTGGCAGCGGTAGTTTGTGCTGAGAGAGAAATGTAGAGTGATAAACGATATGGCTCTGTGAGTTGTCTCTCATGACTGTGGCTCAGAAGGGCCAGGTGTATCCACTTTACTACCCTAATCCAGAGCTGTGCAGTTCTCTAGCTAAAAAATATTTTCAGACGTCTACATGTTACATATATATATATATATATATATATATATATATATAGCAAAATGTAGACATATAAATCAGTAGTTAATTAATATGAGAGGGGGAAATCAATTGTATGTCTCAAAGTTTCTCAAAACACAAACTGAATCTTTTTAATATATAGGCTATGTATTTGATAGACGGACTCTCTCAAAAGCCTAGACCAAGTAGATTAGAAGCTTCCAATAGCACAGCTATATACAAGATACTGGGTACTGTCCAGCAAACCATAACAAAGGGACTTTTCAAAGTTAACCCAATTAACAAATAATGTGATGATAATATTAACTATTGATTGTCTTTTTGAACCCTAAGACAGCAGGAACCTCACATCTTCACTATAGAGCCCCTACTTCCCCCAGTCCTGGAACCCTTGGATAGGGGCCACTTTCCCGTATACATCTCCCAATCTAAACCAAATAATATTGCATCCGCCGATCACAACCTAACCAAAGCAACGATTGCCATCTCAACATGTTTCACCTCAGACTGTATCCAGAGACTTCACGTGTGGAATGACAACCCTTCAGCTTCATTACTCGGGTGAGCCCTTTCCTTTAATAGTACACTCTAATTTCATCTCAGGTAGTTCACTTTCTAACAAAGTCCCATAACCTAGATATACACCAGTTTCTGTGAGAGAGAGCTTATGTGCACACGTATCCATAAACTACTGCAAAATATATACCTGAAAGCAGGATTACACTAGAGTTTGCAGTGAGTACCTCCCTAACACTTCCTCTCCACTATTCCAAGCTTGGGATCCATGATTGCTCAACAAATTGTTTGGCTTCATATGTTAACTCTCTTCTCAATCACCAGGTTCCAGATGCCAACACGATGCTGGCTAGGCTTCCCTGGATTGAAGACCCCACCAATGTGTCCTGGAGCTCAGCTTCCCCAGAGACACACCCGACTAGGGAAAGAGAGAGGCAGACTGGGGGTATGGACCGACCAGTCAACGCCCATGTTCAGCGGGGAAGCAACTACAGAAGCCAGACCTTCTACCTTCTGCAACACTCAACGACCCTGGGTCTATGCTCCCAGAGGGATAGAGAATTGGAAAGCTACCATGGGAGGGAGTGGGTATGGGGATTGGGTGGTGGGAATTGTGTGGAGTTGTACCCCTCCTACCTTATGCTTTTGTTCACTAATCTTTTCTTAAATAAAAAATTAAAAAAAATATTTTCAGACCTCTACATGTTACACACACACACATATATATATGAGAGAGAGACTGATGCAGTCATTTTCTACAATGGATTCGATATGCCATTCAGACAATTGATTTCTAAAACCTGGAGAGAAGCTGTGCATCAGGGAAAGAACTGTCCAGAGGAGTAAAATCTCCAAATCATTAGCTATATGCAGCTCCAAGGGGACAGATCGAAAAAGGCTCCAGAAGGAACTCATCCAGGAGACTCTCCACATGGACAGGAACCAAAAGTTTCCTAGTCTGGCAACACACACAGTGCAGCTGCTAGTTCCCAGTGCAAGCCACGGAGCAAAAACCTCTCCCTCTTCAGTGTCTCAGAATTCAAAAACCTCCTACACTGGGTTCATTGATGACAGGATCAAACCTGGCTTGTAGAGATTGTAAGGTAGCAGTTCTCATACCCACAGACCCCAGAGAGCCCCAGCCTTCACTATATGCTCTACTACCAGACCTGACAGTAATGTGTCTGTTTGTCTGTCTGTCTGTCTGTCTGTCTGTCTGTCTGCCTGTGTGTGTCTGTGTGTGCTAAATCTCAACGGTAGTAGTCTCAGAGCATGGATGGCAAGGTAGGGAGCCTCCCCTGCAACTTATGTACAGAGAACCTAGCTGGTAAGGGCAAGCCAGTTGCCCCAGATTCTGGCTAAGCAAGAATGCATATGCAAAGGAACTCTCATGTCTGAATTTTCTGAGTTCTCTATTCAATCCCATGCCTCACTATCTATCATCCAGGGAAGCTGGGGTACCCCTCAGAATTCAGGGGCATGAGCCTGTCAAGTCATGTTTGACTGCCTACTCAGCCTCCAAGCTCTCAGTCCACTGCTCACGTCAGCACTTTACAAGCACAGAAAGTACCCAGAAAGAGCTGTGTTTCAACATAGATGGGAACTGTGTTTGACCAAACAATAGTGGATGAACCTGGTCCCTTACACCTACACTTTGGGTCCGGCTAAGGCAATTGCTCCTGTGGCCTCACATCCCTGATCATGGTGTTCTGGTGTCCACACATCACAATCAGAGAGATTACCAGATGTAGGCATGCATGAGTGTCCCATACAAAGTCGCTCTGCTTGCAGGAAGCACAAACTCCCCGGGCCCTAGCTATGGACAGACAATAGAAAGATGGATGCCTCCATTGCTGAATTCGGAGCTTCCAGTGGATATCACAGCCACGCCCCTCACCTGAGGGCCTGGCTGCTGCTAATAAAGGCTATTGGAAACAGATGTTAGCACTTGGGCCCTGAGGACATAATCAGGAATCCCTCCAGGAGCTAGCAGGCTGGAAGACTTCCTGACCCCGGGATAGCTGTGCTCCTAGTTAGGCAGGCCTTCTGGCCAGAGATGACAATATTACCTAGATACAACAAAGAACTTTAGGTTTCAAAAGGATTTGAAACCCCAGGAGGAACTAGGAAAAGACTATTCACAGCCATCAAAACGCCCTCTTTCTGAACCCTAAAAGCTTCCGTTTTGCATGGAAAATTAGGACACTGGTGTGGCAATCAGTACCACAGATCCTTTACATTCGGCCCAGTAGAGGGAAAGCACAATGTGTTTTCCAGGAGGATAGAGTTTCACTTCTCTTGACCTGGGCTCTCATGGAATAAGGACAAGGATGCGGTGCAGGAAATTGAGGAGGGCTGCATTTAGGCTGAGTGTCTGCCTCAGGTCCCTGGAGAATGGGAGTCAAGCACAGAGGGCCTGGGCAGCTGTTGCTGGAGATGGACATATGCCTGTTACCTGCAGCAGGAACGCTGTCTCCTCAGTTTCCCTCTGTACTACGCCATATGCAGGAGACTAAATGTTGCTGAGGACTTATTCTGATGCAGTCTCCGCCCCCAGGTTTTTCTCTGCCCCGCTAAATCCTAGAGTGCCCCCTTTCAACCAATCCTGGCTCCGCCCCCAGGTTTTTCTATACCTTGCTAAATCCTAGAGTGCCCCCTTTCAACCAATCCTGGCCCTACACGTCACCCCTGGTTGTCGCCCAATAAAAAGCCCCCTCACCCCTCCCCTCGCTCTCTCTGGGCTCTCGGCTCTCCCTCTCTGAGGTCTCGCTCCCTGCTCTCCCCCTGTGGTCGGCCATTGCTGGCTGGCTCCACGTGGTCTGAACCAAACCTCCCCCCCATTCTATAATAAAGATCTGTGTACCCCTTTGCTCTGGACGTCCGCTCTCTTCTCTGCGGTGTAGCCCGACACCAGACCACCTCAACAACATCTGGCGCCCATCGTGTTCCGTACCCACACCAAGCCCGGCCTGAGGTCTCCGAAACAGCCCAGACACAGGTAAGTGGCATCCGCCCACTTCTGTGGCCCCGTGTTTCCCTCCACCATGAGAAATTTCTCGTTTTATGAGGAGGTGTCCCAGTCATTATCTCTTGACCAGGGACAGATTCCAGCTGTCATAAAAGGTTTAATTTTCGCTACCCCTTGGATTTTTTAACTGTGGTCGCCACTTTCAAGATATGTAAAACGTGGTATGCGATAAGGATAAGTGACCTTGAGCCTGAGGTACGAGAGTTAAATCACATGTGCTTAAGACTTAGACATCCTAAGCGATCAGCGGCTAAACCCAAGAATTCCGTTCCCACAGACATGCACACGTGTTTGGACGCTCCTCCTCTGACCCCACCCCCTTCCGCCTTTCCGGTTTCAGCTCCGCCTGTGTTCCTGAACCCCGCCCCTTCCGTTCCGGTTTCAGCTCCGCCTGCGTTCCTGAACCCCGCCCCTTCAGTCCTGGTTTCAGCTTCTGTTTCAGCTCCGCCTGAGGCGCCTGCGTTCCTGAACCCCGCCCCTTCCTTTTCAGTTTCAGCTCCGCCTGCGTTCCTGAACCCTGCCCCTTCCGTCCCGGTTTCAGCTTCGCCCATGGCCCCTGCAGCCGCGGTTTCAACTCTGCCTGCAGCTTCTGCGTTCCTGAACCCCGCCCCTGCCCCTGCTGTCCCGGTTTCAGCTCCGCCTGCAGCTTCCATTTTCCTGACCCCGACCCAGGCCCATGCTGCTGCGGTTTCAGCTCCGCCTGAGGCTTCCTCGTCCCTGACCCCGCCCCCTGCTGATACATCACCATTAAGGGACCTAGTGGCTGAGATACTAGAGCTAAAGGATATTTTTTCAGCATTTAAGGATTTTAAACCATGTGCAGTCCACCATGGGAGCTCTGTCCCCGTAGATATGCGTTTAGTCTCCCCTGCAGCCACTACAGCAGTTTCTCCTGAACTTTCCACTTCGGTAGCTCCCTCTCCCGCACCACCAGACCAAATCCACACATTCCCTGTAAACTTGGCCCCTTCTAAACAAAACCCTCAGGCTTGGCAGCCATATTCCTCGAAATAACTTGGAAAGCTCAGACAAGCAGTCAGGGAGGACGGTATGCACTCTCCATGGACCAAGTCCGTTTTGAGAAGCTTTTACCAGCATTTAAATACACCACAAGACTGGAAAGAACTGGCTCGTGCTGCACTCCCAGACCCTCTCTATCTTCAGTGGCAGGCATGTTTCCGCGATGAGTGCTCTAGGCAATCGCAGGAAAATAGTAACAAACAGATAGAATGGAATTCTGATGCTTTGTTTGGAGCAGGAGCTTATGAATCTGGAGCTCAGCAGGCAGAAGCCAGGTTTCCAACTGGTTATTTTGAACAGGTATGCATCTGTGCAACACAAGCATGGGAAAGGGTGACCACACCTGATGTAGATCCATCAGCTCCCATTAACTCTTTTCACCAAGGCTCTGATGAGTCATTGGCGAGCTTCATCTCAAGGGTGAAGAGAAGCTTAGAGAGAAAGGTTTATAATCCTGACGTCTGCACACTACTCCTGCACTCTATTGTCTGGGAAGGCATGACACCACATTTCTATCAGTTTTGCCTTAATCTTAAACACCTAAACCCAGATAATTGGATTCTAGCGACACTGGAAATTACATCAGGCAATTATGGGACACCCGCTACAACGCAGGTCTATGCAGTTGCCCCACGTAAGCAAAACAGGGCCTGCTTTCAGTGCGGTCGCCAAGGACATTGGCGTAACCAATGTCCTGATAAGTTGTGACCACGCCTCCAGTCAGGGAAACCATGCCTCCAGCCAGAGCAACCCCGCTCTCAGTCAGGGAGCGAGAGACCACGTACTGTTAGTCCAAAATGTCGTAAGGGGTTTCATTGGAAGAGAGATTGTTGGTCCCAATTTCATAAAGATGGTTCGCCCCTGAATAGTACAAATTCGGGGCCTGAGATTTTGTGGACCACTCCTGTTTTAGAACAAGGACACCCTTCTATGACAGTAAAGATTGGAAATATTCCTTTTAAATTTTTGATTGACACGGGGGCAGCAAAGACGATTTTAAGGCAAGAAGACGTTCCCCAAGATTGGGAACTCATCCCTGGACCCAGTTTACATGGAATAGGAGGGATGACAAGAGAAATTTGCACATGAGACTCGCTTATGTAGGAAGACCCAGAAGGTTCTACCGGACACTTCCGCCCTTTGGTAGCTAATATTAGCACCAACTTACTGGGCAGGGATCTTCTGGAATGTCTTAATGTTAGGATATCAACAGACGCCTCTGCAGAGCATAAAACTCATTCCCGCGATACCAGGTCTATTCAGCACCCCCAATACTAAATGCCACTGTTCTTAGCCAAACACCCCGCTTATGCTGGCTTTCTAATGAGCCTGTCTGGGTGGAACAGTGGCCATTACCTAGGGATAAGCTAAAAATTTTAAAAGAGCTCGTCCGAGAGCAGTTGTCCTTGGGACACTTTCGTCATTCTCAAAGCCCATGGAATACTCCTGTCTTTGTGATTAAAAAGCGCTCGGGAAAATGGCGCCTCCTTCAAGATCTCTGTGCAGTAAATAAAACCATGCAGGTCTGGGGCTCCCCCCAAAGGGGTTTGCCTCTTGCTTCTGCAATTCCCACGGGAATTCCAATCATAGCTATTGATATACAAGATTGTTTTTTCTCTATCCCCTTGCATCCGCGAGATTGTAAACGTTTTGCCTTCTCGGTTCCGTCTATTATAATGCCAGCCCCGCTGATAGATTTGAATGGGTGGTGCTGCCCCAGGGTATGGCCAATAGTCCTACAATTTTTCAGGAAGCTGTTAAATCTGCCCTTGTCCCATATATTCATAAGGGCCTTAATATTTTTCATTATACAGATGATATATTAATATGGGGAAAATCAGATACAGATCTCTATGCCTTACGTGATTTTCTCATTCCTGCATTAAAGAAAAGAGGCCTTAATGTATCCCCTGAGAAGATACAGCTAATCCCTCCAATATACTTCCTAGGTTCAGAGATTTCTCTAACGCAAATTCGTCCCTTAAAACCTAATGTTACCTTCCCTTCTAAGCTTACTCTTGCTTCTTTACAAAGTTTTCTAGGAAATTTAAATTGGCTTAGGCAGTATCTGTATCTGCCCACAAGCTGCCTCCAACCACTGTTTGACCTGTTGAAAGGAAACAAACAGCCCTCTTCAAAACGTAAGTTAACTCCTGAGGCCTCCTTGGCACTGGAAAGGGTTAACCAGGCCCTCCAGGACATGCACCTTGTTCGATTCTCCCCCTCCTCTCCGGTAAACCTTCTAATCTTCAACTCCACCCCCACAGTAGTAGGGGCACTGTGGCAAGACTATGGGGTTCTCGAATGGCTTCACATGCCAGTAGGAGGAGCTCCAAGACTCCTCACTGAGATAGACGCATTAGCATTCATGGTTCGCCAAGGGAGAAATAGGTCTGTGCAGGTCTTAGGGAAAGAACCGGATTTAATCATTCTGCCCTTTTCTCTCACAGATACAGAGTGGCTTATACGCCATCATTCCCGCTTTGCCATAAGCTTAGTGGGGTTTCCAGGACAAATAGATAACCATATTCCTTCTAGTAAATTGATAGCTTCTTTACCTCTTCTGCCTCTACTAGCACCTAAACTTTTCTCTCGGGATCCCATTCCCTCTGCTCCTACAATCTTTACTGATGGCGGAAAAAGGGGAGCTGCTGCCCTTATATATTACCCAGACAAACAATCTCCTAAACCTCTCTTTACTGAGCTTCCTGATAATTCCCCTCAGTACAAAGAACTTTATGCTGTTTTTCTTGCACTAAAAGCTGTACCACAATCCTTCAACCTTTTTTCTGACAGTGTGTATACTGTTAACTTACTTCCATGGCTTGCTCGTTCGTATGTGAAAATTGATGACAACCCACTTTCCCCTCTCTTGATTCAAATCGCCTCTATGCTCTGTTCTCGAACCCAACCACTGTATATTCAACACCTTCGTTCCCACAGCCCTCTTCCTGGTTCCCTGTCCGAAGGGAATGCCGCAGTTGACCGCCTTGCCTCCACAGGAACTTTCCCAGTCTCTGTCTCTGATCCTGCTAATTTTCACTCTCTAACCCATGTTAATCTTAAAGGCCTTCAAGCTCGATTCCCTGATGTTCCTGCACCACAGTTAAAACATATCCTTGCTACATGCTCTTCTTGTGCAAATCTCATAAAGACACCTGCTATCCAGACCCTTGGGGTTAACCCCCGAGGTTTAAAAGCTAATGCTATTTGGCAAATCGATGTCACCCACATACCAAACTTTGGCAAACAAAAATATGTGTTTGTCTCAATTGATACCTTTTCTAAATTTATGTGGGCTACAGCTCAGACAGGAGAAAGTGCTAAAAAGCTTGTAAGCAATATGCTCTCTTGTTTTTCCGTTATGGGGGTCCCATTACTTTTGAAAACAGACAATGCACCTATGTTTTCAAGCAAACAATTTAAAGATTTTTGTTCCCTCTGGAATATTACTCATACCACGGGCATTCCCTACAATCCACAGGGACAAGGCATTGTCGAAAGGGCCCATCAAACACTGAAGGCTCAACTAAATAAAGATAAATGAGGAACATATCCCCCCAATATCCAGCTAGCACAGGCCTTAACTACGTTAAATCTCTTTAATATTTACAATAACTCAGCCTTACCCCCTATTATTCTTCACTGGCAAACACCATCTACCCTCCCATCTATTAAGGTGAAATGGAGAGACCCACTCGATAAAGTTTGGAAAGGGCCTGACCCATTATTGACCATGGGAAGGGGTTTCACATGCATTTTCCCTCAAAATTTCTCTAAACCTGTCTGGGTTCCTGCCCGCCATGTCCCACAATACCCGCAGGATGGCGCTGTTATTCCTGAAGAACAAGAAATACTACAAGAGGACCAGATGCAGGATACATCCCAGGACCCGTAATAAGACATGGCAGAACCTGCAAAGTCTGGCTCACAGAGACCTCTCTCCTACCCTTTCCCTGTATGTCTTATGTTATAACTGGCCAGTTGTTTTTGTGAGTGAGTGTGTTAAATGACAATTTTTTTTCTTTTTTTTTGCATAACCCATCTGCTTGGAGTACTCTAAAAGGTTATTGGCCTTATATAAAAATGCTGGACGCAGCCAAAGTTTCTGGAGTCGTCCAGAAACATTCCAAATTTTTTTTCTTTCTCCCTCTTTTGAATTTTATATATAGTTTTGGTATATATGTAAGTGTTTAGTCTTAAACTGTGTGACTAATGACAGATTTAAAATTGTTTTTAAATAATGTGTTTTTATAACAAAAGTTCTTTTTCCTCCAGTTTGTTATAACTAAATGTTTATGGGTATGTCTCAAGTTTGGTAACACTAACATAACAGTCAGAAGTGTAACCCTACAGCTACACTTTTACCAGACAAGGTAAAAATTAATTGTTAAGGTAACTTACTATTTAGGTAAAAGTCTAAATGTTCAACGTGACTATTCATTCCCAAAACTAAACTATATAAATTTTATATACAGGACACCTTTGAAGGTCCCCCAAAGGTGCCCTGTAAACTATCTTGTGGAAATTAATCCACAACAGATCTGGCATCAATCTGGCACTGTAAACGTTAAAATCATTGTCACGAATATGCGTTAACTCTCTAAGCAATTTGAGTCTGTTTAAAATACATATTTTAGCTAAAATTGATCTCAAGATCCAGCGGTAGAGGCTGCTACAGGAGGTAACATTAGATGACCTTTTAATAAATCATAAAGAGATTCTAAACCAATTATAATCATCGAGGTACCAACTATAACAAACCTATAACTTGTTACCAGTTCAAATTAACCACGAGAAGCAGATTGTTTGTGTTTCTTTCACAGGAATCCCGGAAAAACCATCTGAACCCCTGCACACCCTGACGTCACTCACTAGATGGCACGACTACCGTGGCACACCCCCCGAAACCCTAGATGTCACTCAACGTGATCTGAAGAACCTGATACACGAATTACAAGGACAGAACTTTCTTCATGCCTGGTTACCGTTCCTGCTTCTGACCTGCTTGTTACGTGTTGGCAGTTCCAGCTAGCTATCTACAAAAGAGCAACATTCCAGCGGCTGACCTCCCTCATGCAGCGTTGCATCCCCTGCCAATTCCTCCCCTAGCCATCTACTTCGGACTGAGACTTGTATCGGACTTTCTGACATACCCTATATACATTTTACACAATTTTGAAGCAGCTTATTTACCTTCACGCTGCTGGTTTTTCATAGACTAATCCTGAGTAATTCATAGACTTTACAGACTGTTGCCTTGAGGACTATACAATGCCAAATAGCCCCTCTGTTTGGTGGGTCATGCCTCCCGCCTCCCCCTCATTATGTACCCTTGCCCTTTTCCCCACTCAAGCAGGGAATGTTCCTTTACACACCAATCCTTCCCTTCACACCACACTGACTTTTACTTCTCCCCTTCATGTCCCTTCCTATTTTGTTATGTCATTTAGGCTTATGTCCAAAAGGTTTCTGCCCCATGATAGTCTTTTATAGACTTTGTACATCTTATGCAATTACTAGATAGAAAGATAGAAAAGATGTAGAGATACTGTGAAGAGATGGTTGAGCAGGCTGCGCTTAAACCTATGAGATGAGTCACTCCAGGTAAGTCTCTCTCTCTGAATAGGGGTTGAGCACAGGAGGACGTTTAAATCTCACAAGGTTGGCAGCCATTTAAGCCTTCCCTCCTCCACAGAAAGTCCTACATCTTCCCACCTGAGCATGGCATTCCTCTAAAACATTTAAGCATGCTCCATTTTCCTTTACTGTGTCCATTTAGATATAAAGGGATAGGAGGAGATGTTGCTGAGGACTTATTCTGATGCAGTCTCCGCCCCCAGGTTTTTCTATGCCCCGCAAAATCCTAGAGTGCCCCCTTTCAACCAATCCTGGCCCTACACGTCACCCCTGGTTGTGGCCCAATAAAAAGCCCCCTCACCCCTCCCCTCGCTCTCTCTGGGCTCTCGGCTCTCCCTCTCTGAGGTCTTGCTCCCTGCTCTCCCCCCGTGGTCGGCCATTGCTGGCTGGCTCCACGTGGTCTGAACCATACCTCCCCCCCATCCTATAATAAAGATCTGTGTACCCCTTTGCTCTGGACGTCCGCTCACTTCTCTGCGGTGCAGCCCGACACCAGACCACCTCAACAACAACTAAGTAATCCAAAGGGCAAAGAAAGGAAAATTTCAACACCAGGAAGCCCCAGTTCAAGATGCATGCACTGACTTCCACGAAGGGTCCAGGGAAGAAGGCACGTAGAGACAGTCAGAGAGACAGAATTACAGTGACTGAAAAGGAAAGAAATTCTGGCCCTGTGTTGATCAGTGCCAGAGCACAGAAGACAAACCCTCCATGCCCATGCATACTTCTTACAAGTGGCATTGTTATTATATGTTTGTGAGGAAAGGTTACACTTAGAACATCTATGTCTTAGCCCACTCTGAGAAGCAACACTTGGCCTGCAGCCCACTCTCCAAAACTGCCCTCGCATCTCCAAATTGGAAGTAGTCTTAGTGATGCTCCAGCCAAGATGCAGGCTGGCTTATTGCATATACCTGGTCCAGCCTCAGCCTGTCCTGTGTACAGGGAACTGCACTATGTCTATTTATTCTTTGAGTTACAGTTTTGGGGTAGGAATTGAACAAAAAGAACAAGAGTGAAGTAGATGATTTGGCAGCTGTAGTTTGTGCTGAGAGAGATTTGTAGAATTACAAGAGGTAAATGAATAGTTCTGTGAGATGTCTCTCATGACTCTGGCTCAGAAGGGCCAGGTGTATCCGCATTACTACCCTAATCCAGAGCTGTGCAGGTGTCTAGCTAAAATATATTTTCATACCTCTACATGTTACATATATATACATATATATATATAGAGAGAGAGAGAGAAAGAGAGACAGCAAGACACTGATGTAGTAATTTTCTACAATGTATGCGATATGACATTCAGACAATTGATTGCTAAAACCTGGAGAGAAACTGTGCATCAGGAAAAGAATTGTCCAAAGGAGTAAAATCTCCAAATCATTAGCTATATGCAGCTCCAACGGGACCTAGCAAAAAAGGCTTGAGAATTATCTCATCCAGGAGACACTACACATGGACAGGCACCGCAAGTTTCCTAGTCTGGCAACACACACAGGGCAGCTGCTTGTTCCCAGTGCAAGCCTCAGTGCAAAATCCTCTCTCTCTTCAGTGTCTTGTAGGTTAAATAGGGAACATTCTTTAGAACCATGCAATAGTAATCCATTGTGCATTGGATGCCACTGTCAAAAACAGGGCAGTAGTAGTTGTAGTAGTGTGTAGTATCTGCAAAAGGAAATACATTGTGTATCCAAAGTTCCCTTCAATTATAAGAGAAAATCTATCCGGCAGAAGAAATGACCCCCCCATGTGATATTGGACTAAATATATAAATGAATATGCAAATATATGGGGATGATCTAGGAGGATTTAAAAAATTAAAAAATAATAAAAAATACAGGAAGACCATAGGTCGACAATTCTAAAAATGACAGATATATATATATATATATATATATATATATATATATATATATTATATTTATATTTATATATGTATATGGATGTATATCTTTATTATAAAGTCTGAGAGATACTGCCATGGATATGAGGAGACAGAATATGGCTTGTGTCAGAGAGACGTACAAAGCTGAGGCTCCAGTAGCCTAGGTAAAATCACCAACAAAACAAGCCAGAGCTCAGCAGTGCTCTGGCAACTCTCTTTGTATATCTGGGCCTGTCAATAAAATAAGGATATAAGTAAAATATTACTGAGTGCAGACAGAGTGAGTGAGAGCCTGTGAGAGTCAGACACAGAGAAGGAGAGAAAAGAAATAGAGGAGTTGGAAATAGACCAGAAGTCAAAAACCCCCTAGACTGTGTTCATTCATGACAGGTTCAAACCTGGATTGTAGATATTGTAAGGCAGCAGCTCTAATGCCCACAGACCCCAGACAAACCAAGCCTTCACCATATGTGTGTACTATTTGCAACAGGAAATGTATTGTGCGTCAAAAGTTCCCTTCAATTATAAGAGAAAATATATCAAGCAGAAGAAATGACCCTCATGTGATACCTGACTAAATAAATAAATATGAAAATAAATGGGTATGATTTAGGAGGACTTGAAAAAATTAAAAATAATGAAAACAAAAACCACAAGAAGACCTGATTACAGCAGAAACATAGAACCATCTGCTGAGAAACAGAGGGCTGCTTCAAAATTCCCTAACACTGCAGGGTCCAAAGAAATTAAGATTTCTGGAAATAGAAAACAAACACATACTTATTGTAGCTTACACTAGAAAAAGGAGGGAAGTTCTGGGCTATGATAACTACAATAAGGATGCTGACAGAAACAGGATTAGAAATGCTACTGGAAGTTTCTATTATTTATAATTGTATTGAATCCTGCTCCAACTATGTGGAAAATTATTTCTGAAAAACTAGGCTTTTATAAATGTGGTAATTCTGAATTAAGGTCAAATACATAGGTCGACAATTCAAAAAATGACAGATATATAAATATATATGTTTATATATATATGTGTATTTATCTCTGTATTATAATCTCTGAGTTATACTGGCATGGAAATGAGGAGACAGCATATGGATTGTGTCAGAAAGACTTACAAACTGATGCTCCAGTAGCCTAGGTGAAATCGCCAACACAACAAACCAGAGCTCAGCAGTGCTCTTGTAACTTCCTTTGTATATCTGGGCCTGTCAGTAAAATAAGTATATAAGTAAAATATAAATGAGTGAAGACAGAGGGTATGAGAGCATGTGAGAGTTACAGACAGAGAAGGCGAGAAGAGAAATACATGAGTTGGAAAGAGACCAGAATTCAAAAACCTCCTACACTCTGTTCATTGATGACAGGTTCAAAGCTGGCTTTTAGATTGTAAAGCAGCAGCTCTCATGCTCACAGACCCCAGACAGCCCCAGCCTTCACCATATGCTGTACTACCAAACCTGACAGTAATGTGTGTGTGTGTGTGTGTCTGTCTGTCTATCTGTGTGTGTCTGTGTGTGCTCTGAGCTCACCTATAGTAGTCTCAGAGTATGGGTGTCAAAGTAGCCAGCATCACCTGAAACTTATGTACAGAGAACCTAGCTGGTCAGTGCAAGCCAGCTAGCCCAGATTCTGGCTAAGCAAGAATGCATATGCAAAGGGGCTCTCATGTCTTGCTCTCCTGAGGTGCCCATTCAATCCCATGCTTCACTATCAATCAAACACTGCCAACGTGGGAAGCTGGGGCACCCCTCAGAATTCAGGGGCATGAGCCTGTCCAGTTATGTTTGGCTGCCTACTCAGCCTACAGGCTCTCAGTCCACTGCTCAGTGCAGCAGATTACAAGGACAGAAAGTACCCAGAAAGAGCCGTATTTCAACATAGAGGGGAACTGTGTTCGACCAAACAATAGTGAATGAACCAGGTCCCTTACACCTACCCTTTGGGTCCAGCTAAGTCAATTGCTCCTGTGGCCTCACAATCCCTGATCATGGTGTACTGGTGTCCACTCATCACACTAAGAGAGATTTCCAGATAGGCATGCATGAGTGTCCCATACAAAGTCCCCCTGCTTGCAGGAAGCACAAACTCCCTGGGCCCTTGCTATGGAGAGACAAAAGGAAGATGGATGCCTCCATTGGCTGAATTAGGAGCTTCCAGTGGAGATCACAGTCCCGCCCCTCATCTGAGGGCCTGGCTGTTGCTATTAAAGGCAATTGGAAACATTTGTTACCACTTGGGGCCTGAGGACATACTCAGGATCCCTCCAGGAGCTAGCAGGCTGGCAGACCTCCTGACCCCGGGATAGGTGTGCTCCAAGTTGGGAAGGCCTTCTGGCCAGAGGTGAGTATATTACCTAGATACAGGAACGAACTTCAGGTTTCAAAAGGATTTGAAACCCCATGAGGAACTTGGAAAAGACATTGCACAGCGATCAAAACACCCTCTTTCTGAACCCTAAAAGCTTCTGTTTTGCGTGGAAAATATGGACACTGGTGTGGCCATAAGTACATTCAGCCCAATAGAATGAAAGCAAAATGTGTGTTCCAGGTGGATAGAGTTTCACTTCTCTTGACCTGGGCTCTCATGGAATAAGGACAAGTGTGGTGCAGGCAATTCAAGAGGGCTATATTTAGGCTTAGTGTCAGCCACAGGGCCCTGGAGAATGGGATTCAAGCACAGAGGGCCTGGACAGCTTCAGCTTGAGATGGACATATGCCTGTTACCTGCAGCAGGATCACTTTCTTCTTAGTTCCTCTCTGTACTATGCCAAATCCATGAGAGTAAATAATCCAAAATGGCAAAATATGGAAAATTTCAACTCCAGGAAGACTGAGTCTACAATGCATGCACTGACTTCCAGTAAGGGCCCAGTGAGGAAGGAACGTAGAGACAGAGAGACAGGATGACAGAGACAGAAATGGACTGAAATTCTGGCCCGCTTTTGATCAGTGCCAGAGCACTGAAGACAAAGCCTCCATGCCCATGCATACTTCTTACAATTGGCATTGTTATTTTATTTTTGTGAGGAAAGGTTACACGTATAATATCTAGGACTTAGCCCACTCTGAGAAGCAACACATGGCCTGCAGCCCACTCTCCAATACTGCCCTTGTCTCTCCAAATTGGAAGTAGTCTTAGTGATGCTCCAGCCAAGATGAAGGCTGGTATATTGCATATACCTGGTCCAGCCTCAGCCTGTCCTGTGTGCAGGGAACTGCACTATGTCTATTTCTTCTTTGAGTTACAGTTTTGTGATAGGACTTGGTGGACAAAAACAGCAAGAGTGAAGTAGATGATTTGGCAGCTGTAGTTTGTGCTGAGAGAATTTTGTAGAATGACAAGAGGTAAACGAATGGTTCTGTGAGATGTCTTTCATGACTCTGGCTCAGAAGGGCCAGGTGTATCCGCATTACTACCCTAATCCAGAGCTGTGCAGGTCTCTAGCTAAAATATATTTTCATACCTCTACATGTTATATATATATATATATATATATATATATATATATATATATATAGAGAGAGAGAGAGAGAGAGAGAGAGAGAGAGCAAGACACTGATGTAGTCATTTTCTACAATGGATGCGATATGACATTCAGACAATTGATTACTAAAACCTGGAGAGAAACTGTGCATCAGGAAAAGAATTGTCCAAAGGAGTAAAATCTCCAAATTATTAGCTATATGGAGCTCCAATGGGACCTAGCGAAAAAGGCTTGAGAATGAACTCATCCAGGAGACACTACACATGGACAGGCACCTCAAGTTTCCTAGTCTTGCAACACACACAGGGCAGCTGCTAGTTCCCAGTGCAAGCCTCAGTGCAAAAACCTCTCCCTCTTCAGTGTCTTGTAGGTTAAATAGGGAACATTCTTTAGAGCCATGCAATAATAATCCATTGTGCATTGGATGTCTCTGTCAAAAACAGGGCAGTAGTAGTTGTAGTAGTGTGTAGTATCTGCAGAAGGAAATGTATTGTGTATCCAAAGTTCCCTTCAATTATAAGAGAAAATCTATCTGGCAGAAGAAATGACCCCCCATGTGATATTGGACTAAATATATAAATGAATATGCAAATATATGGGGATGATCTAGGAGGATTTGAAAAAATTAAAAAATAATAAAAACCACAGGAAGACCATAGGTCGACAATTCTAAAAATGACATATATATATATATATATATATATATTTATATATATATATATATATATATATATTTATATATTTATATATGTATATGGAATGATATCTTCATTATAAAGTCTGAGAGATACTGCCATGGATATGAGGAGACAGAATATGGCTTGTGTCAGAGAGAGGTACAAAGCTGAGGCTCCAGTAGCCTAGGTAAAATCACCAACAAAACAAGCCAGAGCTCAGCAGTGCTCTGGCAACTCTCTTTGAATATCTGGGCCTGTCAATAAAATAAGGATATAAGTAAAATATTACTGAGTGCAGACAGAGTGAGTGAGAGCCTGTGAGAGTCAGACACAGAGAAGGAGAGAAAAGAAATAGAGGAGTTGGAAATAGACCAGAAATCAAAAACCCCCTAGACTGTGTTCATTCATGACAGGTTCAAACCTGGATTGTAGATATTGTAAGGCAGCAGCTCTAATGCCCACAGACCCCAGACAAACCAAGCCTTCACCATATGTGTGTACTATTTGCAACAGGAAATGTATTGTGCGTCAAAAGTTCCCTTCAATTATAAAAGAAAATATACCAAGCAGAAGAAATGACCCTCATGTGATACCTGACTAAATAAATAAATATGAAAATAAATGGGTATGATTTAGGAGGACTTGAAAAAATTAAAAATAATGAAAACAAAAACCACAAGAAGACCTGATTACAGCAGAAACATAGAACCATCTGCTGAGAAACAGAGGGCTGCTTCAAAAATTCCCTAACACTGCAGGGTCCAAAGAAATTAAGATTTCTGGAAATAGAAAACAAACACATACATATTGAAGCTTACACTAGAAAAAGGAGGGAAGTTCTGGGCTTTGATAATTACAATAAGGATGCTGATCGAAACAGGATTAGAAATGCTACTGGAAGGTTCTATTATTTATAATTGTATTGAATCCTGCTCCAACTATATGGAAACTTATTTCTGAAAAACTAGTCTTTTAAATGTGGTAATTCTGAATTAAGGTCAAATACATAGGTCGACAATTCAAAAAAATGACAGATATATAAATATATATGTTTATATATATGTATTTATCTCTTTATTATAAACACTGAGTGATACTGGCATGGAAATGAGAAGACAGCATATGGATTGTGTCAGAAAGACTTACAAACTGATGCTCCAGTAGCCTAGGTGAAATCGCCAACACAACAAACCAGAGCTCAGCAGTGCTCTGGTAACTCTCTTTGTTTATCTAGGCCTATCAGTAAAATAAGTATATTAGTAAAATATAAATGAGTGAAGACAGAGGGTATGAGAGCATGTGAGAATTAGAGACAGAGAAGGCGAGAAGAGAAAAACATGAGTTGGAAAGAGACCAGAATTCAAAAACCTCCTACTCTGTGTTCATTGATTACAGGTTCAAACCTGGCTTGTAGAGATTGTAAGGCAGCAGCTCTCATGCCCACAGAACCCAGAGAGCCCCAGCCTTCACCATATGCTGTACTAACAAACCTGACATTAATGTGTGTGAGTGTGTCTGTCTGTCTATGTGTGTGTCTGTGTGTGCTCTGAGCTCACCTATAGTAATCTCAGAGCATGAGCCTCACCTGCAACTTATATACAGAGAACCTAGCTGGTCAGGGCAAGCCAGCTAGCCCAGCTTCTGGTTAAGCAAGAATGCATATGCAACGGGAAATTCATGTCTCGCTCTCCTGAGTTCCCCATTCAATCACATGCCTCACTATCATCCAAACACTGCCAATGGGGGAAGCTGGGGCAACTCTTAGAATTCAGGGGCATGAGCCTGTCCAGTCATGTTTGGTTGCCTACTCAGCCTCCAGAATCTCAGTCCACTGCTCAATGCAGCAGATTACAATCCCAGAAAGAACCCAGAAAGAGCTGTGTTTCAACATAGATGGGAACTGTGTTTGAGCAAACAATAGTGGATGAACCTGGCCCCTTACACCTACTCTTTGGGTCCGGCTAAGGCAACTGCGCCTGTGGCCTCACAATCCCTGATCATGGTTTACTGGTATCCACTCATGACACTCAGAGAGATTCCCAGAAGTAGGCATGCGTGAGTGTACCATACAAAGTCGCTCTGCTTGCAGGAAGCACAAACTCCCCAGGCCCTTGCTATGGAGAGACAAAAGGAAGGTGGATGCCTCCATTAGCTGAATTAGGAGCTTCCAGTGGAGATCACAGCCGCGCCCCTCACCTGAGGGCCTGGCTGCAGCTAATAAAGGCAATTAGAAACACCTGTTATCACTGGGGGCCTGAGGACATACTCAGGAATCCCTCCAGGAGCATGGAGGCTGGCAGACCTCCTGACACTGGGATAGCTGTGCTCCTAGTTCGGCGGCCCTTCTGACCAGAGGTGAGAATATTCACTAGATACAAGAAAGAACTTCAGGTTTCAAAAGGATTTGAAACCCCAGGAGGCACTTGGAAAAGACATTTCACAGCCATCAAAACACCCTCTTTCTGATCACTGGAAGCTTCCATTTTGCATGGAAAATCTGGACACTGGTGTGGCCATCAGGACCACAGATCTTTTACATTCGGCCCAATAGGAGGAAAGTACAATGCGTGTGCCAAATGGATACTGTTTCACTTCTCTTGACCTGGGCTCTCCTGGAATAAGGACTAGGATGCTGTGTAGGAAAGTGAGGTGGGCTGCATTTAGGCTGAGTGTCAGCCACAGGGCCCTGGAGAATGGGAGTCAAGCACAGAGGGCCTGAAGAGCTGCAGCTGGCTATGGACATATACCTGTTACCTGCAGCAGGAGCGCTGTCTCCCAAGTTCTCCTCAGTACTATGCCATATGCACGACACTAAGTAATCCAAAGGGCAAAGAAAGGAAAATTCAACACCAGGAAGACCTAGTACATGATTCATGCACTGACTTCCACGAAGGGTCCAGGGAAGAAGGCACGTAGAGAAAGTCAGAGAGATAGAATGACAGTGAATGAAAAGGACAAATTCTGGCCCTGTGTTGATCAGTGCCAGAGCACTAAAGACAAACCCTCCATGCCCATGTGTATGTCTTCCAAGTGGCATTGTTATTTTATGTTTGTGAAAAAAGGTTACTCTTAGAACATCTAGGTCTTAGCCCACTCTGAGAAGCAACAAAGGGGCTGCAGCCCAGTCTAAAAAACTGTCCTTGCCCCTCCAAAAAGGAAGTAGTTTTAGTGATGCTCCAGCCAAATGCAAGCTGGCTTATTTCATCTCCCTGGTCCAGCTCAGCCTGTCTTGTGTGCAGGGAACTGAACTTTGTCTATTTCTTCTTTAATTTACAGTTTTGGGATAGGACTCGGTGGACAAAGAAGGCAAGAGTGAAGTACATGATTTCGAAGCTGTAGTTTGTGGCGAGAGAAATTTGCAGAGTGACAGGAAGTAAAAGAATGGGTCTGTGAGATGTCTCTCATGACTCTGGCTCCGAAAGGCCAGGTGTATCTGCATTACTACTCTAATCCAGAGCTGTGCAGGTCTCAAGCTAAAATAGATTTTCAGACCTCTACATGTTACATATATATATAAAGAGAGAGAGAGAGAGAGCAAGACACTGATGTAGTCATTTTCTACAATGGATGCGATATGACATTCAATTTATTGCTAAAACCTGGGGAGATACTGTGCATCAGGAAAAGAATTGTTCAAAGGAGTAAAATCTCCAAATCATTAGCTATATGCAGCTCCAACGGGACTTAGCTAAAAAGGCTCGAGAAGGAACTCATCCAGGACACTCAGCACATGGACAGGCACAACAAGTTTCCTACTCTGGCAACACACACAGGGCAGCTGCTAGTTCCCAGTGCAAGCCTCAGGGCAAAACACTCATCCTCTTCAGTGTCTTTACATCTGAAAATAAGAAAAGTTATCAAGGGCCAAGGAGAGCTACAATGGTGTCAATATTGAGCTGTAAATCAGAATGTGCCAAGTGTTTTGCACAAAATCACCTGTGCCACAGTGATTCTGTTGTTCTCTCTGTCTATCCATCCCTCACACACACACAGAAACACACACAAACACACACTCTCAGGTACACACACGCACACATCCACAGAGGCACAGGCACAAACGGAGTTATACAATGCACACTGGACAGCTTCTGCAAGGCAGGGCCCTGGGTGAACACTGCTTCGCATTTTCTGGAAGCACGCCCAGCCTTTTAAGGCCAGCTCTGAGCTCCCATTGTTGGGCTTACTTCAGAAGGCCCGCAGACAGGGCATCAGCCATGCTCTGATATGCCAGAGGCCTAGGCCATGCCCAGATATGCCAGAGGCCTAGGCCATGCCCAGAATCCCTGTCAGCAATATCATTGGCCAGTGTGTTAGGACATGCCCAGAAGTGTCAAGGCCCCTAGTCAGTGATTGGCCAGTAACCTTGATCACCCTCCAAAGGGCCCTGCAGCATGCTCATAAGTCAGCCTCTGGAATTCCAGCCCACCAGCCACCTCTGCTGGAAAGAGATGAGAATTCAAAAACCTCCTACACTGTGTTCATTGATGACAGGTTCAAATCAGGCTTGTAGAGATTGTAAGGCAGCAGCTCTCATGCCCACCGACCACAGACAGCCCCAGCCCTCACCATATGCTGTACACCAGACCTGACAGTAATGTCTGTGTGTGTCTGTCTGTCTGTCAGTCTGTGTCTGTGTGTGCTCAGAGCTCAACTATAGTAGTCTCAGAGCATGGGTGGGAATGTAGCCAGCCTCACCTGCAACTTATTTACAGAGAACCTAGCTGGTCAGGGCAAGACAGCTAGCCCAGATTCTGGCTAAGCAAGAATGCACATGCAAAGGGACTCTCATGTCTCGCTCTCCTGAGGTCCTGATTCAATCTCATGCCTCTCTATCATCCAAACACTGCCAACAGTGTAAGCTGGGGCACCCCTCAGAATTCAAGGGCAGGAGCCTGTCCAGTCACGTTTGGCTGCCTACTCAGCCTCCAGGCTCTCAGTCCACTGCTTAGGTCAGCTGATTACAAGCCCAGAATGAACACAGAAAGAGCTGTGTTTCAACATAGATGGGAACTGTGTTTGAACAAACAATAGTGGATGAACCCGGCCCCTTACACCTACCCTTTGGGTCCGGCTAAGGCAATTGCTCCTGTGGCCTCAAAATCCCTGAACATGGTGTCCTCTTGTCTACACATCATTCTCAGAGAGATTCCCAGAAGTGGGCATGCATGTGTGTCCCATAAAAAGTCGCTCTGCCTGCAGGAAACAAAAAATCCCCGGGCCCTTGCAATGGAGAGACAAAAGGAAGATGGATGCCTCCATTGGCTCAATTAGGAGCTGCCAGTGGAGATCACAGCCCCGCCCCTCACCTGAGGGCATGGCTGCTGCTAATAAAGGCAATTGGAAACACCTGTTACCACTTGTGGCCTGAGGACATACTCAGGAATCCGTCCAGGAGCTAGCAGGCTGGCAGAACTCCTGACCCCAACATAGCTGTGCTCCTAGTTGGGAGGGCCTTCTGGCCAGAGGTGAGAATATTCCCTAGATAGAAGAAAGAACTTCAGGTTTCAAAAGGATTTGAAACCCCAGGAGGCACTTGGAAAAGACATTTCACAGCCATCAAAACACCCTCATTCAGAACCCTGGAAGCTTCCGATTTGCATGGAAAATCTGGACACTGGTGTGGCCAATAGTACCACAGATCCTTTACATTCGGCCCAATAGAGGGACTGAAGACAAATCCTCCATTCCCATGCATACTTCTTACAAGAGGCATTGTTATTTTATGTTTGTGAGGAAAGGTTACCCTTAGAATATCTAGGTCTTAGCCCACTCTGAGAAGCAACAATTGGCCTGCAGCCCACTCTCCAAAACTGCCCTTGCCGCTCCAAATTGCAAGTAGTTTTAGTGATCCACCAGCCAAATGCAGGTTGGCATATTTCATCTCCCTGGTCCAGCCTCAGCCTATCCTGTGTGCAGGGAACTGCACTATGTCTATTTCTTATTTGATTTAATTTTGGGATAGGACTCGGTGGATAGAAAGAGCAATAGTGAAGGAGATGATTTGACAGCTGTAGTTTGTGCAGAGAGAGATTTGTAGAGTGACAAGAGGTAAACAAATGGCTTTGTGAGATGTCTCTCATGACTGTGGCTCAGAAGCGCCAGGTGTACCCGCATTACTACCCTAATCCAGAGCTGTGCAGGTCTCTAGCTAAAATATATTTTCAGACCTCTCTATGTTATATATATATATATATATATATATATATATATATATATATATATAGAGAGAGAGAGAGAGAGAGAGAGAGAGAGAGAGAGAGAGAGACAGCAAGACACTGATGTAGTCATTTTCTACAATGGATGCGATATGACATTCAGACAATTGATTGATAAAACATTGAGAGAAACTGTGAATCAGGAAAAGAATTGTCCAATGGAGTAAAATCTCCGAATCATTAGCTATATGCAGATCCAACGGGACCTAGCTAAAAAGGATTGAGAAGGAACTCATCCAGGACACTCTCCACATGGACAGGCACCACAATTTTCCTAGTCTGGCAACACACACAGGGCTGCTACTAGATCCCAGTGCAAGCCTCATGGTAAAAACCTCTCCCTGTTCAATGTCCTCACATCCGAAAATAAGAAAAGTGACCAAGGGCCAAGGAGAGCTACAAAGGTGTCAATATTGAGTTGTAAATTAGAATGTTCCAAGTGTTTTGCACAAAATCACCTGTGCCACAGTGATTGTGTTGTTCTCTCTGTCTCTCCCTCCCTCACACACACACACAAACACACACTCTCACAGTTACACACACGCACAAATCCACAGAGGCACAGGAACAAACAGAGTTATACACATGCACACTGGACAGCTTCTGCAAGGCAGGGTCCAGGGTAAACCCTGCTTCACACTTCCTGGAAGCAAGCCCAGCCTTTTAAGGCCAGCTCTGAGCTCCCATTGTTGGGCTTACTTCAGAAGGCCCACAGACAGGGCACCAGCCATGCTCTGATATGCCATAGGCCTAGGCCAAGCCCAGAACCCCTGCCAAAAATATCATTGGCCAGTGTGCTAGAACACGGCCTGAAAGAACCCAGAAAGAGTTCCAACATAGATGGGAACTGTGTTTGACCAAACAATAGTGGATGAACTCGGCCCGTTACACCTACCCATTGGGTCCGGCGAAGGCAATTGCTCCTGTGGCCTCACAATCCCTGATCATGGTGTTCTGGTGTCCACACATCAAACTCAGAGAGATTCCCGGAAGTAGGCATGCATGAGTGTCCCATACAAAGTCGCTCTGCTTGCAGTAAGCACAAACTCCCCAGGCCCTTGCTTTGGAGAGACAAAAGGAAGATGGATGCCTCCATTGGCTGAATTAGGAGCTTCTAGGGGAGACCACATCCCCGCCCCTCACCTGAGGGCCTGGCTGCTGCTAATGAAGGCAATTGGAAACACCTGTTACAAATTGGTGCCTGAGGACATACTCAGGAATCCGTCCAGGAGCTAGCAGGCTGGCAAACCTCCTGACCCCCAGATAGCTGTGCTCCTAGTTGGGAGGGCCTTTGGGTCAGAGGTGAGAACATCCCCTAGATACAAGAACGAACTTCGGGTTTCAAAAGGATTTGAAATCCCATGAGGCACTTGGAAAAGACATTTCACAGCCATCAAAACACCCTCTTTATGATCCATGGAAGCTTCCGTTTGCATGGAAATTCTAGACACTGGTGTGGCCATCAGTACCACAGAGCCTTTACATTCGGCCCAATAGAGGGAAAGCACAGTGTGTGTGCAGGGTGGTAGAGTTTCACTTCTCTTGACCTGGGCTCCGTGGAATAAGGACAAGGATGCTTGCAGGAAATTGAGGAGGGCTTCATTTAGGCTGAGTGTCAGCCACAGGGCCCTGGAGAATGGGAGTCAAGCACAGTGGCCCTGGACAGCTGCAGCTGGAGATGGACATATGCCTGTTACTTGCAGCAGGAACGCTGTCTCCTCAGTTCCCCACTGTACTACGCCATATACACGAGACTAACTAATCAAAAGTGCAAAGAAAGGAAAATTTCAACACCAGGAAGCCCGAGTTCAGGATGAATTCACTGACTTCCACAAAGGGTCCAGGGAAGAAGACACTTAGAGACAGTCAGAAAGACAGAATGACAGTGACTGAAAAGGACAATTTCTGACCCTGTGTTTGTGAGGAAAGGTTACACTTAGAACATCTAGGTCTTATGAGAAGCAACACTTGGCCTGCAGCCCACTCTCCAAATCTGCCCTTGACTCTCCAAATTGCAAGTAGTTTTAGTGATGCTCCAGCCAAGATGCAGGCTGGCGTATCTCATCTCCCCGGTTCAGCCTCAGCCAGTCCTGTGTGCAGTCAACTGCACTATGTCTATTTCTTCTTAGATTTACAGTTTTGGGATAGGACTCGGTGGACAAAAAGAGCAATAGTGAAGTAGATGATTTGGCAGCTGTAGTTTGTGCTGAGAGAGATTTGTAGAGTGACAAGAGGTAAACGAATGGCTCTGTGAGATGTCTCTCATGACTGTGGCTCAGAAGGGTCAGGTGTATCCGCATTATTAGCCGAATCCAGAGCTGTGCAGGTATCTAGCTAAAATATATTTTCAGACCTCTACATGTTGCATATATATATATATATATATATATATATATATATATATATGTATATGTATATATATATATATATATATATATATATATATATAGAGAGAGAGAGAGAGAGAGAGAGAGCAAGACAATGATGTAATCATTTTCTACAATGGATGCGATATGACATTCAGACAGTTGATTGCTAAAACCGGGAGAGAAACTGTGCATCAGGAAAAGAAATTTCCAAAGGAGTAAAATCTCCAAATCATTAGCTATATGCAGCTCCAACAGGACCTAGCTAAAAAGGGTAGAGAAGGAACTCATCCAGGAGACTCTCCACATGGACAGGCACCACAAGTTTACTAGTCTGGCAACACACAGAGGGCAGCTGCTAGTTCCCAGTGCAAGCCTCACAGCAAAAACCTCTCCCTATTCAGTGTCTTTACATCTGGAAAGAAGAAAAGTGACCAAGATCCAAGGAGAGCTACAATGGTGTCAATATTGAGCTGTAAATCAGAATGTGCCAAGTGTTTTGCACAAAATCACCTGTGCCACAGTGATTCGGTTGTTCTCTCTGTCTCTCCCTCCCTCACACACACACAAAACACACACAAACACACACTCTCACAGTTACACACACGCACACATCCAGAGGCACAGGCACAGAGTTATACACATGCACACTGGACAGCTTCTGCAAGGCAGGGCCCTGGGTGAAACCTGCTTTGCACTTCCTGGAAGCACGCACAGCCTTTTTTTAATTCCCTTTTGTTGCCCTTGTTGTTTTATTGTTGTAGTTATTAGTGATGTCGTTGTTGTTGGATAGGACAGAGAGAAATGGAGAGAGGAGGGGAAGACAGAGAGGGGGAGTGAAAGACAGACACCTGCAGACCTGCTTCACCGCCTGTGAAGGGACCTGCCTGCATGTGGGGAGCCGGGGGCTCGAACCGGGATCCTGACGCCGGTCCTTGAGTTTAGCGCCACCTGCGCCTAACCCGCTGCAATACAGCCCGACTCCCACGCACAGCCTTTTAAGGCCAGCTATGAGCTCCCATTGTTGGACTTACTTCAGAAAGCCCACAGACAGGGCACCAGCCGTGCTCTGATAGGCCAGATGCCTAGGCCTTCCCAGAACCCTTGCCAGCAATATCATTGGCCGGTGTGCTAGGACACGACGAGGAGTGTCAAGGCCCCTTGTCTGTGGTTGGCCAGCAGCCATGAGCACCACCCACACGGCAATGCAGCACACTCATTGGGCAGCCTCTAGAAGGCCTGCACACCAGCCACTTCTGCTGGAAAGAGATGAAATTCAAAAACCTCCTACACTGTGTTCATTGATGACGGGTTCAAACCTGGCTTGTAGAGATTGTAAGGCAGCAGCTCTCATGCCCACAGACCCCAGAGAGCCCCTGCCCTCATCATATGCTGTACTACCAGACATGACAGTAATGAGTGTGTGTCTGTCTGTCTGTCTGTCTGTGTCTGTGTGTGCTCAGAGCTCAACTATAGTAGAATCAGTGCATGGGTGGGAAGGTATCCAGTCTCACCTGCAATTTATGTACAGAGAACCTAGCTGGTCAGGGCAAGCCAGCTAGCCCAGATTCTAGCTAAGCAAGAATGCACATGAAAAGGGACTCTCATTTCACCCTCTCCTGAGTTCCTGATTCAATCTATTGCCTCACTATCATCCAAACACTGCCAAAGGGTAAGCTGGGGCACCCCTCAGAATTCAGGGGCAGGAGCCTGTTCAGTCATGTTTCAATGCCTACTCAGCCTCCAGACTCTCATTCCACTGTTCAGGGCAGCAGATTACAAGCCCAGAATGAACCCAGAAATAGCTGGGTTCATACAAATGATGTACATTCAAATGATGTACGGAAATACAGGGAAAGTGGGAAAATAACCCCCATACCCACTATTACATGTAACTGTTCATGGTAAACCATTCATCCCCCGCGAAAGAACAGAATAAATATTTGTGAGGTTAAAAACATTGTAGGTTAAATAGTGAACATTCTTTAGAGCCATGCAATAATAATCCATTGTGCATTTGATGTCACTGTCAAAAAAAAAGTACAGTAGTAGTTGTAGTGTGTAGTATGTCCAAAAGGAAATGTATTGTGTGTTAAAAGTTCCCTTCAATTGTAAGAGAAAATCTATCAGGAAGAAGAAATGACCCCTCATGTGACATGGGACTAAATAAATAAATAAATATGCAAATGAATGGGGATGATCTAGGAGGATTTGAAAAAAATAAAAACAAAAACCACAGGAAGACCTGATTACAGCAGAAATATAGAAAATGTCTGCTGAGAAACTGAGGGCTGCTTCAAAACTTCCCTAACACTTCAGGGTCCAGGCATATTAAGAATTCCCAAGAATGAAAAGAAAGCCATATGTATTGAAGCTTACACTAGAAAATGGAGGCAAGTTCTATGCTATGATAATTACAATGAGGATACTGATAGAAAGGCTATTGGAAATGCTCCTGGAAGGCTTATAATTTATAATTGTAGTGATTCCTGCTCCAACTATGTTTGTATATGTTTATATGTATATAAACATATACATCCATATATATATATATATATATATATATATATATATATATATATATATATATATATATATATATATATGGATGTATATTTTTATTATAAAGTCTGAGAGATACTGCCATGGATATGAGGAGACAGAATATGGATTGTGTCAGAGAGACATACAAAGCTGAGGCTCCAGTACCCTAGGTGAAATCACCAACACAACAAGCCAGAGCTCAGCAATGCTCTGGCAATTCTCTTTGTATATCTGTGCCTGTCAATAAAATACGGATATAAGTAAAATATTACTGAGTGCAGACAGAGTGAGTGAGAGCCTGTGAGAGTCAGAGACACAGAAGGAGAGAAAATAAATAGATGAGTTGGAAAGTGACCAGAAGTCAAACACCTCCTACACTGTGTTCATTGATGACAGGTTCAAAGCTGGCTTTTAGAAATTGTAAGGCAGCAGCTCTCATGCCCACAGACCCCAGACAGCCCCAGCCTTCAACATAAGCTGTACTACCAGACCTGACAGTAATATGTGTGTGTCTGTCTGTCTGTTTGTGTGTATCTGTGTGTGCTCTGAGTTCACCTATAGTAGTCTCAGAGCATGGGTGTCTAGGTAGCCAGCCTCACCTGCAACTTATGTACAGAGAACCTAGCTGATCAGCGCAAGCCAGCTATTCCAGATTCTGGCTAAGCTAGAATGCATATGCAAAAGGACTCTCATGTCTCCTTCTCCTGAGTTCCCCATTCAATCCCATGCCTCACTATCAACCAAACACTGCCATTGAGGGAAGCTGGCGAAACCCTTAGAATTCAGGGGCATGAGCATGGCCAGTCATGTTTGACTGCCTACTCAGCCTCCAGGCACTCAGTGCACTGCTCAGGGCTTCAGATTACAAGCCCAGAAAGAACCCAGAGAGATCTGTGTTTCAATACAGATGGGAACTGTGTTTGACCAAAAAATAGTGGATGAACCCGGCCTCTTACACCTACCTTTTGAGTCCGGCTAAGGAAATTGCTCCTGTGGCCTCACAAGCCCTGATCATGGTGTACTAGTGTCCACTCATCACACTCAGAGAGATTCCCAGAAGTAGGCATGCATGAGTGTCCCATACAAAGTCGCTCTGCTTGAAGGAAGCACAAACTCCCTGGGCCCTTGCAATGGAGAGACAAAAGGAAGATGTATGCCTCCATTGGCTAAATTAGGAGCTTCCAGTGGAGATCACAGTCCCACCCCTCACCTGAGGGCCTGGCTGATGCTAATAAAGAGGGTGTTTTGATGGCTGTGAAAATTCTTTTCCATGTGCCTCATGGGGTTTAAAATCCATTTGAAACCTGAATTTCTTTCTTGTTTCTGGGGAATATTCTCACCTCTGGCCAGAAGGCCCTCCCAACACGGAGCACAGCTATCCTGGGTCAGGAGGTCTGCCAGATTGCTAGCTCCTGGAGGGATTCCTGAGTATGTCCTCAGGGCCCAAGTGGTAACACGTGTTTCCAATTGCCTTTATTAGCAGCAGCCAGGCGCTCAGGTGAGGGGCGGGGCTGTGATCTCCACTGGAAACTCCTAATTCAGCCAATGCAGGCATCCATCTTCATTTTGTTTCTCCATAGCAATGGCCTGTGGAATCCATGGAAGGTGGATGGGGAGTTGCTCCTGCCCTGGCACTAGAGCCCCAGCTGCTGTTCCAGGTGCTCTCTGATACCAGAGATCTCTGTGTGTCGTGTCATGACACTGTCTCCAGGAGTGATCCTCAGGATAATGAGGATTCAAAACGAGGCAGGTCATATTGCCTTAAAAAGTAAATGCAGGGAGGTTTGGCGGTATGCCAGAGGGTTAAGGGCTTGTGGAGCTCAAGAAAAGAGGGGACATGTGGAAGGGTCTGGGGTGTCTCACCCAGACCCCCACCTGCAGGGGAGTCGCTTTACAGGGGGTGAAGCAGGTCTTTAGGGGCTCTATGTTTCTCTCCCACTCTGTATTTCCCCTGCTCTCTCCTTTTCTCTCTGTCTGATGCAAGTGTCAGTAAGAACAACAACAGCAACAACAACCACCACAATGACCAAGCAACAAGGGCAGCGAAAGGGGAACAAATGGAGTGCAGGAACTGTGGATTATTAGTGGAGCAGGCACTGAGCTGTGGAAATAACCCCTTGAGGCAATCAATCAATCAATGAATAAGTAATACAGGTAACAGAGATGTATATGTCCCTGTGTGTTTCCACTAAGTTAATGTCAATGCACTTTTATTTATTTCTTCATTTATTTATTTATTACCTTGCCACGAGAATTTCTATTCCTTGCTTAAAACAGTGTCCCATCAAGGGTACCAGGTGGTGCCACACCCAGTTAAGCACTCATGTTACAATGCAGGGGGACTGGGTTCAAGACCCTGGTCCCCACCTGCCGGGGGAAATCTTTACAAGTGGTGCAGAAGTGCTGCAGCTGTCTCTATCTGTGTCTCAAACTCTCTATCCCTCCCTTCACTCTCAATTCCTGTCTTTTTATTCCAATAAATAATCAAGAAAATGGAAAGTCAAAAAAGAAAAATGAAAATGAAATATTCCACTACTTAAAAGGGGCTACTCAGGACAATGCTTTCCTTGTTAAGATCCTCACAGCATACCATATGCAGAAAGGCAAAGACGCCATGTATTTTTTAACCCAGTATTTATATTTATTTATTTATTGAGGTGTTATTCATTTTTGTTATTGATGAATTCATGTCTTCCATTTGACATAGACTAGGGCTGTGACACCAAAGGTCTCAAGTACCCCTAGATGGTACTCTGCCTCTACAAAACCAATCCATTGACCTGTCCAACCATCCATCCACCCATACAGCTATCCATACAGCTATCCATCCATCCATCCATGCATCCATCCATCCACCAGTCAACCAAGCTAAGTACAAAAGGAGATCTCTTGTTGAATGGTGAAGATAAACAACGATGCAGAGGTAGGTTGCAAACGGGCCAGGTCGGCTGAATAGGGCAGAGGGGCTGAACCAGGGAATGTGTTGGTGGGAGTGGGTGTGGGTGGGGTGAGCCGGAGACCCTGTGAGCTGGGTCACATCCGGGGCAGGGAGGGGGTGGAAGGGGTTGCGAACAGCTGTCACTGGAGAACCATCACAGTGCTGGAGCTGTTGAGCACTGCACACAGAAGAGAGGACAGACAAAGGTGAGAAGCAAAGTGCAGAGGAGAGGATAAGGGAGTGGAGGGTGAGGACAGGTGAGGACAGGAGAGGACAGGAGTGGAGGGGACCTGAGAAACCTACCTGGTAAAGGCAGCATACAGACATCCAGGAAGGCAGGCAGGCATGCAGGCAGCTCTGGCTTGGGCTCCCTGGATCCTGGCCACACCTCCACATGTCTTCTCTTGGCTGCCAGCCCTGAGGTCCCTCGTCAGTAAGCACTGTCTTCCCATCCTTCCGTCCCTCTGTGCCAGGGCCCAGGCGTCTGGGCGCTGCTGGCTGACCTAGTGGCAGGGCGGTTAGCCTGCCCATTGGCAGTGTGGCCAGCACAGAATGCCAGGGGTTAGGACATCACAGAGGGCTCCTGTGGTTGCTAGGCCACGGGGACCCCGCCCATCCATTTGAGCAGCAGCCATGACCCCCACCCTGAACTTGACCTGAGGGGTGGTGTCCAGCCACCAGAGGCAGAGCCCCAACCAAAGCAGGTGCAGTTCAGACGGGCCAAGGGGCTTTGGGCAGATTGGTCTGTGTCTGGGAAAGAGGCTGGCATCTCACAGCCCAGGGCTGGGGACCAAGTTCCGACTGGCGCGTGTCCCACCATGTGCACCGACACACAGTCTTGCTGACTGACTGACAGTCCTCGCCACAGAGACACCAACACCAGGTGCCTGGGTGCCGTGAGCTGCCCCTGAGAGGTGGTGGGTGCCTGCCTGGACACATGCCTCCGTAATGGAGGCCTCTATTAATCCCGTTGCCTACTGACAGCTGCCCTCCTACCCCTCCTCCTCCTCCTGTTCCTCCTCCTTTTTTTCCTCCTCCTCTTCCTCCTCATCTGCCTCCTACTCCTCCTCCTCCACATCTTCCTCCTCTTCCTCAATCTCATAGGGACTCACTCAGGGCCCTTGGCCTAGGCAAGCCAGGGCTCCTGCTCTGGCTGCTGCAGCTTCTATCCAGTGGGGGGTGCAGGAATTTGTTCCTGACAGTCCCTGGTTCCAGGGACCTTCCATGCCTCCAGCTCCCTCCACTGTCTAGTCCAGCAACCTACTCAGGGATGCCCCTTTCCCCTTGTGCTCTGTTCCCCAGCTCCCCAACTAACATCTACTGTGTGCCTCCCTGCAATACTTTACTGCCACCCTACTTCTGCCCTTCAGCCCTGGGGGCACAGGACCAGCCCAGCTGCCTTCTATCCATCCAGCAGGGGCCCTGCCATAACCCCCTGCCACCACACCCACACACAGCCCTGCACACACTCACGGGCTCCCCTTCCTGCAGCTGCCTCTGAAACAGTATCCTTCTGCCCCCTAGCACCCTAACAGCCTCTGCCACGGCACCCCACAGACACCTGGGCTTGAGCAGCGCAGACATGCAACCAGCTCCCCTAGCCCCCACTCCATTTGCTCGAAGGTTGTCAACAGTCTTTTCATGCTGTAAGGAAGGGAGTTGAGACAGTCCCATGTCCTGGGGAGCAAGAACTGCAAACAGTCCATCTACAATGTAACATTTGGGTCTCAGGCCGCCCAATCCCTAGTGCGCTGTGCAGACCTTTGACTAGCAAAAACACCCCATCTGAGCGTGAGATCTGGCTGGGCAAGTGGCTCTTTCAGTGGACTAGGAGACAGACAGACAGAGTTTTCAGGATCAAAACCTGAACTTCCCAGAAGATGGTCATTCCTTACTGTTCAAAAAAAAATAATAAAAGCTTTTTATTTATTTTTTCCCCTGCCTGGGTAACCTGTCTGCTGCCTGTTTCTCAGTGAAAAAAGGGAAAAACCTATTTTGGAGGGAAAAGGACCAAAATGCAGGCAGGTGGACTCCATGGAAGGTGGATGGGGAGTTGCTCCTGCCCTGGCACTAGAGCCCCAGCTGCTGTTCCAGGTGATCTCTGATACCAGATATCTCTGTGTGTCGTTTCATGACACTGTCTCCAGGACTGATCCTCAAGATAATGAGGATTCAAAACGAGGCAGGTCATATTGCCTTAAAAAGTAAATGCAGGGAGGTTTGGCGGTATGTCAGAGTGTTAAGGCCTTGTGGCGCTCACGAAAAGAGGGGGCAGGTGGAAGGGACTGGATGTGGCGCCCAGACCCCCACCTGCAGGGGAGTCGCTTTACAGGGGGTGAAGCAGGTCTTTAGGGGCTCTATGTTTCTCTCCCAATCTGTATTTCCCCTGCCCTCTCCTTTTCTCTCTGTCCGATGCAAGTATCAGTAAGAACAACAACAGCAACAATAACCACCACAGTGACCAAGCAACAAGGGCAGCGAAAGGAGAACAAATTGAGTGCAGGAGCTGTCTATTATTAGTGGAGCAGGCACTGAGCTGTGGCAATAACCCCTTGAGGCAATCAATCAATCAATGAATAAGTAATACAGGTAACAGAGATGTATATGTCCCAGTGTGTTTCCACTGAGTTAATGTCAATGCACTTTTATTTATTTCTTCATTTATTTATTACCTTGCCACGAAAATTTCTATTCCTTGCTAAGAACAGTGTCCCATCAAGGGTACCAGGTGGTGCCACACCCATTTAAGCACTCATGTTTCAATGCAGGAGGACTGGGCTTCAAGACCCTGGTCCCCACCTGCCGGGGGAAATCTTTACAAATGGTGCAGAAGTTCTGCAGCTGTCTCTCTCTGTGTCTCAAACTCTCTATCCCTCCATTCACTCTCAATTCCTGTCTTTTTATTCCAATAAATAATCAAGAAAATGGAAAGTCAAAAAAGAAAAAGGAAAATGAAATATTCCACTACTTTAAAGGGGCTACTCAGGACAATGCTTTCCTTGTTAAGATCCTCACAGCATACCATATGCAGAAAGGCAAAGACGCCATGTATTTTTTAACCCAGTATTTATATTTATTTATTTAGTGAGGTGGTTTTTCATTTTTGTTATTGATGAATTCATGTCTTCCATTTGATATAGACTAGGGCTGTGACACCAACGGTCTCAAGTACCCCTAGATGGTACTCTGCCTCTACAAAAACTATAGCTATTCATCCAGCTATCCATCCATCCATCCACCAGTCAACCAAGCTAAGTACAAAAGGAGTTCTCTCCTTGAATGGTGAAGACAAACAACGATGCATAGGTAGGTTGCAAATGGGCCAGTGGTACTGATGGCCACAACAGTGTCCAGATTTTACACGCAAAACAGAAGCTTCCTGGGTTCTGAAAGAGGGTGTTTTGATGGCTGTGAAATGTCTTTTCCTAGTGCCTCCTGGGGTTTCAAATCCTTTGGAACCTGAAGTTCTTGTATCTAGGGAATATTCTCACCTCTGGCCCGAAGGCCCTCCCAAATAGGAACACAGCTATCCTGGGGTCAGGAGGTCTGCCAGCCTGCTAGCTCCTGGAGGGATTCCTGAGTATGTCCTCAGGCCTCAAGTGGCAAAAGGTGTTTCCAATTGCCTTTATTAGCAGCAGCCAGGTCCTCAGGTGAGGGGTGGGGCTGTGATCTCCTCTGGAAGCTCCGAATTCAGCCAATGGAGGCATCCATCTTAATTTTATCTCTCCATAGCAAGGGCCCAGGGAGTTTGTGCTTCCTGCAAACAGAGTGACTTTGTATGGGACACTCATGCAAGCCTACTTCTGGGAATCTCTCTGAGTGTGATGTGTGGACACCAGGTCACCATGATCAGGGATTGTGAGTCCACAGGACCAATTGCCTTAGCCGGACCCAAAGGGTAGGTGTAAGGGCCCGGGTTCATCCACTATTGTTTTGTCAAACACAGTTCCCATCTATGTTGAAACAAAGCTATTTCTGGGTTCATTCTGTGATTGTAATCAGCTTCCCTGAGCAGTGGACTGAGAGTCTGGAGGCTGAGTAGGCAGCCAAAAGTGACTGGACAGGCTCCTGCCCTTGAATTCTGAGGGGTGAGCCAGATTACCCCGTTGGCAGTGTGTGGATGATAGTGAGGCATGAGATTGAATTGGGAACTGAGGAGGGGATATATGAGAGTCCCTTTGCATGTGCATTCTTGCTTAGCCAGAATCTGGGCTAGCTAGCTTGCCCTGACCAGTTAGGTTCTCTGTATATAAGTTGCAGGTGAGCCTGGCTACCTTCCCACTCTTGTTCTGAGAATACTATAGGTGAGCTCTGAGCACACACAGACACAGACAGACAGACAGACACACACACACACATTACTGTGAGGTCTGGTAGTACAGCATATGGTGAAGGCTGGGGCTGTCTGGGATCTGTGGGCATGAGAGCTGCTGCCTTACAATCACTACAAGCCAGCATTAAACCTGTCATCAATTAACACAGTGTAGGAGGTTTTTGAATTCTCATCTCTTTCCAGCAGAAGTGGCTGGTGGGCGGGCCTTCCAGAGGCTGCCCAATGAGCGTGCTGCAGGGCTCTGTGGACGGTGCTCAAGGTTGCTGTCCAAACACTGACTAGGGGCCTTGAACCTCCTGGGCGTGTCCTAGCACACTGGCCAATGATATTGCTGGCAAGGGTTCTGGGCGTGGCCTAGGCCTCTGGCATATCAGAGCATGGCTGGTGCCCTGTCTGCAGGCCTTCTGAATTAAGCCCGACAATGGGAGCTCAGAGCTAGCCTTAAAAGTCTGGGCGTGCTTCCAGGAAGTGCGAAGCAGGGTTCACGCCGGACCAACCCTTGCAGAAGCTGTCCAGTATGCATATGTATAATTATGTCTGTGCATGTGCCTCTGTGTATGTGTGCGTGTGTGTAACTGTGAGAGTGTGTGTTTTTGTGTGTGTGTGAGGAAGAGAGAGACAGAGAGAACAACAGAATCACTGTGGCACAGGTGATTTTGTGCAAAACACTTGGCACATTCTGATTCACAACTCAATGTTGACACCATTGTAGCTCTCCTTGGCCCTTGGTCACTTTTCTTATTTTCAGATGTAAAGACACTGAAGAGAGAGAGGTTTTTGTCCTGAGGCAAAAATGGAAGCTTCCAGGGTTCAGAAAAAGGGTGTTTTGATGGCTGTGAAATGTCTTTTCCTAGTGCCTCCTGGGGTTTCAAATCCTTTTGAAACCTGAAGTTCGTTCTTGTATCTAGGGAATATTCTCACCTCTGGCCCATAGGCCCTCCCAACTAGGAGCACAGCTATCCCGGGGTAAGGAAGTCTGCCAGCCTGCTAGCTCCTGGAGGGATTCCTGAGTATGTCCTCAGGCCCCAAGTGGTAACAGGTGTTTCCAATTGCCTTTATTAGCAGCATCCAGGCCCTCAGGTGAGGGGCCGGGCTGTGATCTCCACTGGAAGCTCCTAATTCAGCCAATGGGGGCATCCGTCTTCCTTTTGTCTCTCCATAGCAAGGGCCTGGGGAGTTTGTGTTTCCTGCAGGCTGAGCAACTTTGTATGGGACACTCATGGATGCCTACTTCTGGAATCTCTCTGAGTGTGATGTGTGGACACCAGGACAACATGATCAGGGATTGTGAGGCCACAGGAGCAATTGCCTTAGCCGGACCCAAAGAGTATGTGTAAGGGACCGGGTTCATCCACTATTGTTTGGTCGAACAAAGTTCCCATCTATTTTGAAACACAGCTCTTTCTGGGTACTTTCTGTCCTTGTAATCTGCTGCTTTCATCAGTGGACTGAGAGCCTGGAGGCTGAGTAGGCATCCAAATGTGACTGGACAGGCTCATGACCCTGAATTCTGAGGGGTGCCCCAGCTCCCCCCGGATGATAGATAGTGAGGCATGGGATTTAATAGGGAACTCAGGATATTTAGACATGAGACTCCCTTTGAATATGCATTCTTGCTTAGCTAGAATCTGGGCTATCTGGCTTGTCCTGACGAGCTAGATTCTCTGTACATAAGTTGCAGATGAGTCTGGATACCTTGACACCAATGATCTGAGCACACACAGACACACACAGTCAGACAGACAAAGAGACACACACACACATTACTTCCAGGTCTGGTAGTATAGCATATGGCAAAGGCAGGGGTTGTCTGGGCCTGAGAGCTGCTGCCTTACAATCTCTACAAGCCAGGTTTGAACCTGTCATCAATGAACACAATGTAGGAAGTTTTTGAATTCTGAGACACTGAAGAGGGAGAGGTTTTTTGCCCTGAGGCTTGCACTGGGAACTAGCAGCTGCCCTGTGTGTGTTGCCAGACTAGGAAACTTGTGGTGTCTGTCCATGTGGAGAGTCTCCTGGATGAGTTCCTTCTTGAGCGTTTTTTGATAGGTCCCGTTGGAGCTGCATATAGCTAATGATTTGGAGATTTTATTCCTTTGAACAATTATTTTCCTGATGCACAGATTCTCTCCAGGTTTTAGCAATCAATTGTCTGAATGTCAAATCGAATCCATTGTAGAAAATGAATACATGAGTGTCTCTCTCTCTCACTGTCTCTCCTCTTTATATATATATATATATATATATATATATATATATATATATATATATATATATATATATATAACATGTAGAGGTCTTAAAATATTTTTTAGCTAGAGACCTGAACAGATCTGGATTAGCGTAGTAATGTGGATACACCTGGCCCTTCTGAGCCACAGTCATGAGAGACATCTCACAGAGCTATTCATTTACCTCTTGTTACTCTATAAATCTCTCTCAGCACAAACTACCGCTTCCAAAATATCTACTTCCCTCTTGATATTTTTGTCTACCGAGTCCTATCCCAAAACTGTAAATCAAAGAAGAATTAGACATAGTGCAGTTCCCTGCACACAGGACAGGCTGAGGCTGGACCATGGAGATGAAATACGCCAGCCTGCATTTGGCTGGAGCATCACTAAAACTACTTCCAATTTGGAGAGGCAACGGCAGTTTTGGAGAGTGGGCTGCAGGCCAAGTGTTGCTTCTCAGAGTGGGCTAAGACCTAGATGTTCTAAGTTTAACCTTTCCTCACAAACATAAAATAACAATGGCACTTGCAAGAAGTATGCATGGGCATGGAGGGTTTGTATTCAGTGCTCTGGCACTGATCAACACAGGGCCAGAATATCTGTCCATTTCTGTCTCTGTCATTCTGTCTCTCAGACTGTCTCTGTGTGCCTTCTTCCCTGGAACCTTCATGGAAGTCAGTGCATGCATCGTGAACTCGGTCTTCACGGTGTTGAAATTTTCCTTTCTTTGCCCTTTGGATTATTTAGTCTCCTGCATATGATGTAGTACAGAGGGGAAGATGTAAAGACACTGAAATCGGAGAGGTTTTTGCCCTGAGGCTTGCACTGGGAACTAGCAGCTGCCCTGTGTGTGTTGCCAGACTGGGAAACTTGTGGTGTCTGTCCATGTGGAGAGTCTCCTGGATGAGTTCCTTCTCTAGCCTTTTTCGCTAGGTCCCATTGGAGCCGCATATAGCTAATGATTTGGAGATTTTACTCCTTTGGACAATTGTTTTCCTGATGCACAGTTTCCCTCAAGGTTTTGCAATCAATTGTCTGAATGTCATACCGCATCCATTTTAGAAAATGACTACATCAGTGTATTGCTTTCTCTCTCTCTCTCTCTCTCTCTCTTTATATATATATATATATATATATATATATATATATATATATATATATATATATAATGTAGAGATCTGAAAATATTTTTAGCTAGAGACCTAAAAAATCTCTGGATTCTTGTAGTAATGCGGATACACCTGGCCCTTCTGAGCCGCAATCATGAGAGACATATCACAGAGCCATTCATTTACCTCTTGTCACTCTACAAATCTCTCTGCACAAACTATATCTATTTCACTCTTTCTATTTCTGTCCACCGATTCCTATTCCAAAACTTTAAATCAAAGAAGAAATAGACATAGTGTAGTTCCCTGCACACAGGACAGGCTGAGGCAGGACCAGGGAGATGAAATACGCCAGCCTGAATTTGGCTGGAGCATTACTAAAACTACTTCCTATTTTTAGAGGCAAGGGCAGTTTTGGAGAGTGGTCTGCATGCCAAGTGTTGCTTCTCAGTGTGGGATAAGACCTAGATGTTCTAAGTGTAACCTTTCCTCACAAACATGAAATAACAATGCCACTTGTAAGAAGTATGCATGGGAATGGAGGGTTTGTCTTCAGTGCTCTGGCACTAATCAACACAGGGTCAGAATTTCTCCTTTTCAGTCACTATCATTCTGTCTCTCTGACTGTCTCTGCATGCCTTCTTCCCTGGACCCTTCGTGGAAGTCAGTGCATGCATCATGAACTCCTATTCCTGGTGTTGAAATTTTCCTTTCTTTGCCCTTTGGATTAGTTAGTCTCGTGCATATGGCGTAGTACAGAGGAGAACTTAGGAGACAGGGTTCCTGCTACAGGTAACAGGCATATGTCCAACTCCAGCTGCAGCTGTCCAGGCCCTCTGTGCTTGGCTCCCATTCTCCAGGGCCCTGGTGCTGACAATCAGCCTAAATGCAGCTCTCCTCAATTTCCTGCACAGCATCCTTGTCCTTATTCCATGAGAGCCCAGGTCAAGAGAAGTGAAACTCTACCACCCTGGCACACACATTGTGCTTTCCCTCTATTGGGCCAAATGTAAGGGATCTGTGGTACTGATGGCCACACCGGTGTCCAGATTTTCCACGCAAAACAGAAGTTTCCAGGGTTCTGAAAGAGTGTCTTTTGATGGCTGTGCAATGTCTTTTCCAAGTGCCTCTTGGGGATTCAAATACTTTTGAAACCTGAAGTTCTTTCTTGTATCTAAGGAATATTCTCACCTCTGGCCAGAAGGCCCTCCCAACTAGGAGCACAACTATCCTGGGGTCAGGGGGTCTGCACGCCTGTTAACTCCTGGAGGGATTCCTGAGTATTATGTCCTCAGGTCCCAAGTGGTAACAGATGTATCCAATTGCCTTTATTAGCAGCAGCCATGCCCTCAGGTGAGGTGCGGGGCTGTGATCTCCACTGGAAATTCCTAATTCAGCCAGTGGAGGCATCCATCTTCCTTTTGTCTCTCCATAGCAAGGGCCCGGGAGTTTGTGTTTCCTGCAAGCAGAGCGACTTTGTATGGGACACTCATGGATGCCTACTTCTGGGAATCTCTCTGAGTGTGATGTGTAGTCACCAGGACACCATTATCAGGGATTGTGAGGCAACAGGAGCATTTTCCTTAGCAGGACCGAAATGGGAGGTGTAATGGGCCAAGTTAATCCACTATTCTTTGGTCAATCACAGTTCCCATCTATGTTGAGAAAATGCTCTTTCTGGGCTTGTAATCTTCTGTCCACTGAGAAGTGGACTGCGATCCTGAAGGCTGAGTATGCAGCCAAACGTGACTGGACAGGGTCCTGCCCCAAATTCTGAGGGGTGCCCCAGCTTCAACCATTGGCAGTGTTAGGATGATAGTGAGGCATGAGATTGAATCGGGAACTCAGGAGAGAGAGATATGACAGTCGCTTTGCATATGCATTCTTGCTGAGCCAGAATCTGGACTAGCTGGCTTTCCCTAACCAGCTAGGTTTTCTGTACATAAGTTGCAGGTGAGGCTGGCTACCTTGCTACCCATGCTCAGAGACTACTATAGGTGTGTTCTGAGCACACACAGACACACACATACAGCCAGACAGACACACACACACATACACACATTACTGTCAGTTCTGGTAGTACAGCATATGGTGAAGGATGGGCCTGTCTGGGGTCTGTGGGCATGAGAGCTGCTGTCTTACAATATCTACAAGCCAGATTTGAACCTGTCATCAATGAACACAGTGTAGGAGTATTTTAATTATGGTCTCTTTCCAACTCATCTATTTCTCCTCTCTCCTTCTCTGTCTCTAACTCTCACATGCTCTCACACACTCTGTCTTCACTCATTAATATATTACTTATATACTTATTTTACTGACAGGCCCAGATATACAAAGAGAGTTACCAGAGCACTGCTGAGCTCTGGCTTGTTGTGTTGGCGATTTCACCTAGGCTACTGGAGCCTCAGCTTGTAAGTCTTTCTCACACAAGCCATATTCTGTCTCCTCATTTCCATGCCAGTATCACTCAGAGTATATAATAAAGTGATATTTTTTACAAAACACTTGGTACATTCTGATTTACAGCTCAATATTGATACCATTGTAGCTCTCTTTGGCCCTTGGTCACTTTTCTTCTTTTCAGATGTAAAGACACTGAAGAGGGAGAGGTTTTTGCCCTGAGGCTTGCATTGGGAACTACGAAATGCACTGTTTCTGTTGCCAGACTAGGAAACTTGTGGTGACTGTCCATGTGGAGAGTCTCCTTGATGAGTTCCTTCTCGAGCCTTTTTCGCTCTGTCCCGTTGTAGCAGAGCGACTTTGTATGGGACACTCATGCATACCTACTTCTGGGAATCTCTCTGAGTGTGATGTGTGGACACCAGGACACCATGATCAGGGATTGTGAGGCCACAGGAGCAATTGCCTTAGCCGGACACAAAGGGTAGGTGTGAGGGGCGGTGTTCATCCACTATTGTTTGGTCAAACACAGTTCCCATCTATGTTGAAACAAAGATTTTTCTTGGTTCATTCTGGGCTTGTAATCTGCTGCCCAGAGCAGTGGACTGAGAGTCTGGAGGCTGTGTAGGCTGCCAAACGTGACTGGACAGGCTCCTGCCCTTGAATTCTGAGGGTTGCCCTAGCTTAGCCTGTTGGCAGTCTTTGGATGATAGTGAGGCATGAGATGATTGAATCGGGAACTCAGGAGAGGGAGACATGAGATTCCCTTTGCATGTGCATTATTGCTTAGCCAGAATCTGGGCTAGCTGGCTTGCCCTACCCGCTAGGTTCTCTGTACATAAGTTGCATGTGAGCCTGGCTACCTTCTCACCCATGCTCCGAGACTACTATAGGTGAGCTCTGAGCGCACACAGACACAGACAGACAGACAGACACAGACACACACACACACACACACACACACACATTACTGTCAGGTCTGGTAGTACAGCATATGGTGAAGGCTGGGTCTGTCTGGGATCTGTGGACCTGAGAGCTGCTGCCTTACAATCTCTACAAGCCAGCTTTGATCGTGTCATCAATGAACACAGTGTAGGCAGTTTATGAATTCTCATCTCTTTCCAGCAGAAGTGGCTGGTGGGCGGTCCTTCCAGAAGCTGCCCAATGAGCCTGCTACAGGGCCTTGTGGGAAGTACTCAAATTGCTGGCCAATCACTGACTAGAAGCCTTGACACTCCTGGGTGTGTCCTAGCACACTGGTCAATGATAATGCTGGCAGGGGTTCTGGGCGTGTCCTAGGCCTCTGGCATATCAGAGCATGGCTGGTGCCCTGTCTGCAGGCCTTCTGAAGTAAGCCCGACAATGGGAGCTCAGAGATGGCCTTAAAAGGCTGGGCGTGCTTGCAGGAAGTGCGAATCAGGGTTACCCCAGGGCCCTGCCTTGCAAAGCTGTCCATTTTGCATGTGTATAACTCCGTTGTGCCTGTGCCTCTGTGGATGTGTGCGTGTGTGTAACTGTGAGAGTGTGTGTTTGTGTGTGTATGTGAGAGAGGGAGAGAGAGAACAACAGAATCAGTGTGGCACAGGTGATTTTGTGCAAAACACTCGGCACATTCTGATTTACAGCTCAATATTGACACCATTGTAGCTCTCCTTGGCCCTTGGTCACTTTTCTAATTTTCAAATATAAAGACACTGAAGAGGGAGAGGTTTTTGCCCTGAGGCTTGCACTGGGTACTAGCAGCCCCCTGTGTTTGTTATTAGACTAGGAAACTTGTGGTCCCTGTCCATGCAGAGGGTCTCCTGGATGAGATTTTACTCCTTTGGACAATTCTTTTCCTGATGCACAGTTACTCTCCAGGTTTTAGCAATCACTTCTCTGAATGTCATATCACATCCATTGTAGAAAATGACTACATCAGTGTCTCTCTATCTCTCTCTCTCTCTCTCTCTCTCTCTATATATATATATATATATATATATATATATATATATATATATACATATAACATGTAGAGGTCTGAAAATATATTTTAGAGAGAGAGCTGCACAGCTCTGGATTCGGGTAGTAATTCGGATACACCTGGCCTTTCTGAGCCACAGTCATGTGGACATCTCAAAGAGCCATTCATATACCTCTTGTCACTCTACAAATCTCTCTAAGCACAAACTACAGCAGCCAAATCATCTACTTTCCTCTTGCTCTTTTTGTCCACCGAGTCCTATCCCATAACTGTAAATCAAAGAAGAAATAGACATAGTGCAGTTTCCTGCACACAGTACAGGCTGAGGCTAGACCAGGGAGATGAGATACGCCAGCCTGCATTTGGCTGGAGCATCACTAAAACTACTTCCAATTTGGAGAGGCCAGGGCACTTTTGGAGAGTGGACTGCAAGCCAAGTGTTGCTTCTCAGAGTGGGCTAAGACCTAGATGTTCTAAGTGTAACCTTTCCTCACAAAAATAAAATAACAAAGCCACTTGTAATAAGTATGCATGGGAATTGAGGGTTTGTCTTCAGTGCTCTGGCACTGATCAACACAGGGCCAGAATTTGTCCTTTTCAGTCACTGTCATCCTTTCTCTCTGTCTCTACGTGCCTTCTTCCCTGTACCCTTCGTGGAAGTCAATGCATGCATCATGAACTCGGTCTTCCTGGTGTTGAAATTTTTCTATCTTTGCCCTTTTGAATACTTAGTCTCGTGCATATGGAGTAGTACAGAGGAGAACTTAGGAGACAGCGTTCCTGATGCAGGTAACAGGCATATGTCAATCTCCAGCTGCAGCTGTCCATGTCCTCTGTGGTTGACTTAAATTCTCCAGGGCCCTGTGGCTGACAATCAGCCTAAATGCAGCCCTCCTCAATTTCCTGCACCACATACTTGTCCTTATTCCATGATAGCCCAGGTCATGAGAAGTGAAACTTTACCACCCTGGCACACCCATTGTGCTTTCCCTCTATTGGGCCGAATGTAAAGGATCTGTGGTACTGATGGCCACACCAGTATCCAGATTTTCCTTGCAAAACGGAAGCTTCCATGTTTCAGAAAGAGGTTGTTTTGATGGATGTGAAATTTCTTTTCCGAGTGCCTCCTGGGGTTTCAAATCCATTTGAAACCTGAAGTTCGTTCTTGTATCTAGGAAATATTCTCACCTCTGGCCCGAAGGCTCTCCCAAATCGGAGCACAGCTATCCCAGTGTCAGGAGGTCTGCCAGCCTGCTAGCTCCTGGAGGGATTCATGAGTATGTCCTCAGGCCGCAAATGGTAACAGGTGATTTCAATTGCCTTTATTATCAGAGCCAGACCCTCAGGTGAGGGGAGGAGCTGTTATCTCCACTGGAAGCTCCTAATTCATCCAATGGAGGCATCCATCTTCCTTTTGTCTCTCCATAGCAAGGGCCTGGGGAGTTTGTGCTTCCTGCAAGCAGAGCGACTTTGTATGGGACACTCATGCATACCTACCTCTGGGAATCTCTCTGAGTGTGATGTGTGGAAACCAGGACACAATGATCAGAGATTTTGAGGCCATAGGAGCAATTGCCTTAGCCGAACCCAAAGGGTAGGTGTAAGGGGATGGGTTCATCCACTATTGTTTGGTCAAACACAGTTCCCATCTATGTTGAAACACAGCTCTTTCTGTTTTCATTCTTGCCTTGTAATCTGCTGCCCTGAGCAGTAGACTGAGAGTCTGGAGGTTGAGTAGGCAGCCAAACGTGACTGGACAGGCTGCTGCCCTTGAATTCTGAGGGGTGCCACAGCTTACCCCGTTGGCAGTTTGGATGATAGTGAGGCATGAGATTGAATGGGGAATTCAGGAGAGGGAGACATGAGAGTCAATTTGCATGTGCATTATTGCTCTTCCAGAATCTGGGCTAGCTGGCTTGCCCTGACCAGCTATGTTCTCTGTACATAAGTTGCAGGTGAGGCTGGCTACCTTACAACCATGCTCTGAGAATACTATAGGTGAGCTCTGACCACACACAGACAGACAGACAGACAGACACACACACACACACACACACACACACACACACACACACACACACACACACATTACTGTCTAGTCTGGTAGTACAGCATATGGTGAAGGCTGGGGCTGTCTGGGGTCTTTGTGCATGAGAGCTGCTGCCTTAAAATATCTACAAGCCAGCTTTGAACCTGTCATCAATGAACACAGAGTAGGAGGTTTTTGAATTCTCATCTCTTTCCAGAAGAAGTGGCTGGTGGGCGGGCCTTACAGAGGCTGCCCAATGAGCGTGCTGTAGAGCCATGTCGGCGGTGCTCAAGGTTGCTGGCCAATCACTGACTAGGGGCCTTGACACTCCTGGGAATGTCCTAGCACACTGGCCAATGATATTGCTGGCAGGGGTTCTGGGCGTAGCCTAGGCCTCTGGCATATCAGAGTGTGGCTGGTGCCCTGTCTGTGGGCCTTCTGAAGGAAGCCCGACAATGGGAGCTTAAAAGGCTGGGCGTGCTTCCAGGAAGTGCGAAGCAGGGTTCACCCAGGGCCCTGCCTTGCAGAAGCTATCCACTGTGCATGTGTATAACTCCGTTTGTGCTTGTGCCTCTGTGGATATGTGCGTGTATGTAACTGTGAAAGTGTGTGTTTGTGTGTGTTTGTGTGTGTGTGTGAGGGAGAGAGAGAGAGTGAGAACAACAGAATCACTGTGGCACAGGTGATTTTGTGCAAAACACTTGGCACATGCTGATTTACAGTTCAATATTGACACCATTGTAGCTTTCCTTGGCCTATGGTCACTTTTCTTATTTTCAGATGTAAAGACACTGAAGAGGGAGAGGTTTTTTCTTTGAGGCTTGCACAGGTAACTGGCAGCTGCCCTGTGTGTTTTGCCAGACTAGGAATCTTGTGGTGCCTGTCCATGTAGAGAGTCTTCTGGATGAGTTCCTTCTCAAGCCTTTTTCGCTGGTCCCATTGTAGCTGCATATAGCTAATGATTTGGAGATTTTACTCCTTTGGACAATTCTTTTGCTGATGCACAGTTTCTCTCCAGGTTTTAGCAATCCATTGTCTGAATGTCATATCGCATCCATTGTAGAAAATAACTACATCAGTGTCTTGCTCTCTCTCTCTCTCTCTCTCTCTCTCTATATATATATATATATATATATATATATATATATATATATCACTTGTAGAGGTCTGAAAATATATTTTAGCTAGAGACCTGCACAGCTCTGGATTCAGGTAGTAAATCGGATACACCTGGCCCTTCTGAGCCACAGTCATGAGAGACATCTCACAGAGCCATTTGTTTACCCTTTGTCACTCTACAAAACTCTCTCAGCACAAACTACAGCTGCCAAATCACCTACTTCACTCTTGCTCTTTTTGTCCTCAGAGTCCTATCCCAAAACTGTAAACCAAAGAAGAAATAGACATAGTTCAGTTCCCTGCACAAAGGACACGCTGAGGCTTGACCAGGGAGATGAAATACGGCAGCCTGCATTTGGCTGGAGCCTCACTAAAACTACTTCCAATTTTGAGAGGCAATGGCAGTTGTGGAGAGTGGGCTGCAGGCCAAGTGTTGCTTCTCAGAGTGGGCTAAGACCTAGATGTTCTAAGTGTAACCTTTCCTCATGAACATAAAATAACAATGCCACTTGTAAGAAGTATGCATGGGAATGGAGGGTTTGTCTTCAGTACTCTGGCACTGATCAACACAGGGCCAGATTTTTTCCTTTTCAGTCACTGTCAATCTGTCTCTCTGACTGTCTCTAAGTGCCTCATTCCCTGGACCCTTCATGGAAGTCAGTGAATGCAACGTGAACTCGGTCTTCCTGGTGTTGAAATTTTCCTTTCTTTGCACATTGGATTAGTTAGTCGCATGCCTATGGTGTAGTACAGAGGAGAACTTTGGAGACACCATTCCTGCTGCAGGTAACAGGCATATGTCCATCTCCAGCTGCAGCTGACCTGGCCCTCTGGGCTTGACTTTCATTCTCCAGGTCCATGTGGCTGTCACTCAGCCTAAATGCAGCCCTCCTCAATTTTCTGGACCACATCCTTGTCCTTATTCCATGAGAGCGCAGATCAAGAGAAGAGAAACTCTACCACCCTGGCACACACATTATGCTTTCCCTCTATTGGGCCGAATGTAAAGGATCTGTGGTACTGATGGCCACACCTGTGTGCAGATATTCCATGCAAAACGGAAGCTTCCAGGGTTCAGAAAGAGGGTGTTTTGATTGCTGAGAAATGTCTTTTCCAAGTGCCTCCTAGGGTTTCAAATCCTTTTGAAACCTGAAGTTCGTTTTTATATCTAGGGAATATTCTCACCTCTGGCCAGAATGCCCTCCCAACTAGGAGCACAGCTATGCCAGGGTCAGGAGGTCTGCCAGTCTGCTAGCTCCTGGAGTTATTCCTGAGTATGATCTCAGGCCCTAAGTGGTTACAGGTGTTTCCAATTACCTTTTTTAGCAGCAGCCAGGTCCTGTAATGAGGGGCGGGGCTGTGATCTCCACTGGACGCTCCGAATTCAGCCAATGGAGGCATACATGTTCCTTTTGTCTCTCCATAGCTAGGGCCCGGGTGTTTGGCCTTCCTGCAAGCAGAGGGACTTTTATGGGACACTCATGCATGCCTACTTCTGGGTATCTCTCTGAGTGTGATGTGTGGACACCAGGCCACCATGATTGGAGATTGTGAGGCCTTAGGAGCAATTTCCTTAGCCGAACCCAAAGGTTAGGTGTAAGGGGGGGAGTTCATCCACTATTGTTTGGTCAAATACAGTTCCCATCTATGTTGAAACACAGCTCTTTCTGGGTTCATTCTTGGCTTGTAATCTGCTGCCCTGAGCAGTGGACTGAAAGCTTGGAGGCAGAGTAGGCAGCCAAATGTGATTTCACAGGCTCATGTCCCTGAATTCTGAGGGTTGCCCCAGCTTTCCTGGATGATAGATAGTGAGGCATGGGATTGAATAGAGAACTCAGGAGATTTAGACATGAGAGTCCCTTTGCATATGCATTCTTGCTTAGCCAGAATCTGGGCTAACTGGCTTGCCCTGTCCAGCTAGGTTCTCTATACATAAGTTGCAGGTGAGGCTGGCTACCTTACCACCCATGCTCTGAGACTACTATAGGTGAGCTCTGAGCACACACAGACATAGACAGACAGACAGACAGACAGACAAACACACACATTACTGTCAGGTCTGGTAGTACAGCATATGGTGAAGGCTGGGGCTGTCTGGGGTCTGTGGGCATGAGAGCTGCTGCCTTAAAATCTCTACAAGCCAGCTTTGAACCTGTCATCAATGAACACAGTTTAGGAGGTTTTTGAAATCTCATCTCTTTCCAGCAGAAGAGGCTGGTGGGCGGGCCTTCCAGGGTCTGCCCAATGAGCGTGCTGCAGGGCCCTGTAGGCGGTGCTCAAGGTTGCTGGCCAATCACTGACTAGGGGCCTTGACACTCCTGGGCGTGTCCTAGCACACTGGCCAATTATATTGCTGGCAGGTGTTCTGGGCGTGGCCTAGGCCTCTGGCATATCAGAGTGTGGCTGGTGCCCTGTCTGCGGGCCTTCTGAAGTAAGCCCGACAATGGGAGCTCAGAGCTGGCCTTAAAATGTTGGGCATGCTTCCAGGAAGTGCGAGGCAGAGTTCACCCAGGGCCCTGCCTTGCAGAAGCTGTCCAGTGTACGTGTGTATAACTCCGTTTGTGCCTGTGCCTCTGTAGATGTGTGGGTATGTGTAACTCTGAGAGTGTGTGTTTTTGTGTGTTTCTGTGTGTATGTGAGGGAGGGAGAGAGAGAGAGAACAACAGAATCACTGTGGCACAGGTGATTTTGTGCAAAACACTTGGCACATTCTGATTTACAGCTCAATATTGACACCATTGTAGCTCTCCTTGGCCATTGGTCACTTTTCTTCTTTTCAGATGTAAAGACACTGAAGAGGGAGAGGTTTTTGCCCTGAGGCTTGCACTGGGAACTAGCAGCTGCCCTGTGTGTTTTGCCAGACTAGGAAACTTGTGGTGCCTGTCCATGTGGAGAGTCTCCTGGATGAGTTCCCTCTCAAGCCTTTTTCACTAGGTCCCGTTGGAGCTGCATATAGCTAATGATTTGGAGATTTTACTGCTTTGGACAATTCTTTTCCTGACGCAGTTTCTCTCCAGGTTTTAGCAATCAATTGTCTGAATGCCATATCGAATCCATTGTAGAAAATGACTACATCAGTGTCTTTCTGTCACTCTCTCTCTATATATAAAATATATATACATATATATATATATATATATATATACATATATATATATGTAACATGTAGAGATCTGAAACTATTTTTAGCTAGAGACCTGCACAGCTCTTGATTAGGGTAGTAATGCGGATAAACTTGGCCCTTCTGAGCCACAGCCATGAGAGACATCTCACAGAGCAATATCATTTATCACTCTACAAATCTCTCTCAGCACAAACTACCGCTGCCAAATCATCTACTTCCCTCTTGCTCATTTTGTCCACCGAGTCCTATCCCAAAACTGTAAATCAAAGATAAATAGACATAGTGCAGTTCCCTGGACACAGGACAGGCTGAGTCTGGACCAGGGAGATTCAATAAGCCAGCCTGCATCTTGGCTGGAGCAACAATAAGTCTACTTCCAATTTGGAGAGGAAGGGGCAGTTTTGGAGAGTGGGCTGCAGGCCAAGTGTTGCTCCTCAGAGTGGCTAATTCCTAGATGTTCTAAGTGTTACCTTTCCTCAAAAACTTAAAATAGCAATGCCACTTGTAAGAAGTATGCATAGGCATGGAGGATTTGTCCTCAGTGCTCTGGCACTGATCAACACAGGGGCAGAATTTCAGTCCTTTTGTGTCTGTGTCATCCTGTCTCTCTTACTGCCTCTATGTGCCTTCTTCACTGGGCCCTTATGGAAATCAGTGCATGTATCGTGAACTCGGACTTCCTGGTGTTGAAATTTTCCTTTCTTTGTCCTTTGGATTATTCAGTCTCCTGCATATGGCGTATTACATTGGGGAACTGAGGAGACAACGATCCTGCTGCAGGTAACAGGCATATGTCCATCTCCAGCTGCAGGTGTCCAGGCCCTCTGTGCTTGTCTCCCATTCTCCAGGGCCCTGAGTCTGACACTCAGCCTAAATGCATTCCTCTTGTATTGCCTGCACCGCATCCTTCTCCTTGTTCCATGAGAGCCCAGGTCAAGGGAAGTGAAACTCTATCCACCTGGCACACACATTGTGCCTTTCCTCTATTGGGCCGAATGTAAAGGATCTGTGGTACTGATTGCCACACCAGTGTCCATATTTTCCATGCAAAACGGAAGCTTTTAGGGTTCAGAAAGAGGGTGTTTTGAAGGCTGTGAAAAGTCTTTTCCTAGTTCCTCATGGGGTTTCAAATCCTTTTGAAACCTGAAGTTATTTCTTGTATCTAGGTAATATTCTCACCTCTGGCCAGAAGGCCTGCCCAACTAGGAGCACAGCTATCCCGGGGTCAGGAGGTCTGCCAGCCTGCTAGCTCCTGGAGGGAATCCTGAGTATGTCCTCAGGGCCCAAGTGCTACCATCTGTTTCCAATAGCCTTTATTAGCAGCAGCCAGGCCCTCAGGTGAGGGGCGGGGCTGTGATATCCACTGGAAGCTCCGAATTCAGCCAATGGAGGCATTCATCTTTCTATTGTCTGTCCATAGCTAGGGCCCGGGGAGTTTGTGCTTCCTGTAAGCAGAGAGACTTTGTATGGGACACTCATGCATGCCTACATCTGGTAATCTCTCTGAGTGTGATGTGTGGACACCAGGACTCCGTGATCAGGGATGTGAGGCCACAGCAGCAATTGCCTTAGCCGGAACCAAAGTGTAGGTGTAAGGGACCGGGATCATCCACTATTGTTTAGTCGAACACAGTTCCCATCTATGTTGAAACACAGCTCTTTCTGGGTACTTTCTGTGCTTGTAAACTGCTGCCCTGAGCAGTGGAATGAGAGCTTGGAGGCTGAGTAGGCAGCCAAATGTGACTTGACAGGCTAATGCCCCTGAATTCTGAGGGGTATCCCAGCTTCCCTGGATGATAGATAGTGAGGCATGGGATTGAATAGAGAACTCAGGAGATTCAGACATGAGAGTCCCTTTGCATATGCATTCTTGCTTATCCAGAATCTGGGCTAACTGGCTTGCCCTGACCAGCAAGGTTCTTTGTACCTAAGTTGCAGGTGAGGCTGGCTACCTTGCCATCCATGCTCTGAGACTACTAGAGGTGAGATATAGCACACACAGACACACACAGGCAGACAGACAGACAGACAGACAGACAAACACACACATTACTGTCAGGTGTGGTAGTACAGCATATGGTTAAGGCTGCGGCTTTCTGGGATCTGTGGGTATGAGAACTGCTACCTTAAAATCTCTACAAGCCAGGTTTGATCCTGTCATCAATGAACACAGTGTAGGAGTTTTTTGAATTCTGAGACAATGAAGAGGGAGAGGTTTCTGCTCCGTGGCTTGAACTGGGAACTAGCAGCTGCCCTGTGAGTGTTGCCAGACTAGGAAACTTGTGGTGCCTGTCCATGTGGACAGTCTCCTGGATGAGTTCCTTCTGGAGCCTTTTTCGATCTGTCCCGTTGGAGCTGCATATAGCTAATGATTTGGAGATTTTACTCCTCTGGACAGTTCTTTCCATGATGCACAGTTTCTCTCCAGGTTTTAGAAATCAATTGTCTGAATGGCATATCGAATCCATTGTAGAAAATGACTGCATCAGTCTCTATCTCTCATTATATATATATATATATATATATATATATATATATATATATATATATATATATATATATATAACATGTAGAGGTCTGAAAATATTTTTTAGCTAGAGACCTGCACAGCTCTGGATTAGGGTAGTAAAGTGGATACACCTGGCCCTTCTGAGCCACAGTCATGAGAGACAACTCACAGAGCCATATCGTTTATCACTCTACATATCTCTCTCAGCTCAAACTACCGCTGCCAAATCATCTACTTCCCTCTTGATAATTTTGTCCACGGAGTCCTATCCCAAAACTGTAAATCAAAGAAGAAATAGACATAGTGCAGTTCCCTGCACACAGGACAGGCTGAGGCTGGACCAGGGAGATGCAATACGCCAGCCTGCATCTTGGCTGGAGCATCACTAAGACTACTTCCAAATTGCAGAGGCGAGGGCAGTTTTGGAGAGTGGGCTGCAGGCCAAGTGTTGCTTCTCAGAGTGGGCTAAGACCTAGATGTTCTAAGTGGAAACTTTCCTCACAAATATAAAATAAGAATGCCACTTTTTAGAAGTATGCATGGGCATGGAGGGTTTGTCTTCAGTGCTCTGGCACAGATCAACACAGGGCCAGAATTTCTGTCCTTTCCGTCACTGTCATTCTGTCTCTCTGACTGTCTCTGTGTGCCTTCTTCCCTGAACCCTTCATTTAAGTCAGTGCATGCATCATGAACTTCGTCTTCCTGGTGTTGAAATTATCCTTTCTTTTCCCTTTGGATTACTTAGTCTTGTGCATTTGGGGTAGTACAGAGGGGAACTGAGGAGAAAGCGTTCCTGCTGCAGGTTACAGGCATATGTACATCTCCAGGTGCAGCTGTCCAGGCCCTCTGTGCTTGACTCCCATTCTCCAGGGCCCTGTGGCTAACACTCAGCCTAAATGCAGCCCTCCTCAATTCCCTGCACCGCATCCTTGTCCTTATTCCATGAGAGCCCAGGTGAAGAGAAGTGAAACTCTACCACCCTGGCACACACATTGTGCTTTCCCTCTATTGGGCCGAATGTAAAGTATCTGTGGTACTGATGGCCACACCTGTGTCCTGATTTTCCACGCAAAACGGAAGCTTCCAGGGTTCTGAAAGAGGGTGTTTTGATGGCTGTGAAATGTCTTTTCCAAGTGCCTCCTGGGGTTTCAAATCTTTTTGAAAACTGAAGTTCTTTCTTGTATCTAGGGAATATTCTCACCTCTGGCCCAAAAGCACTCCCAACTAGGAGCACAGCTATCCCAGGGTCAGGAGGTCTCCCAGCCTCCTAGCTCCTGGAGGGATTGCTGAGTATGTCCTCAGGCCCCAAGTGGTAACAGGTGTTTCCAATTGCCTTTGCTAGAAGCAGCCAGGCCCTAAGGTGAGGGGCAGGGCTGTTATCTCCACTGGAATCTCCTAATTCAGCCAATGGAGGCATCCATCTTCCTTTTGTCTCTCCATAGCAAGGGCCCATGGAGTTTGTGCTTCCTGCAATCAGATTGACTTTGTATGGGACACTCATGCATGCCAACTTCTGGGAATCACTCTGAGTGTGATGTGTGGACACCAGGACACCATGATCAGGGATTGTGAGGCCACAGGAGCAATTGCCTTAGCTGGACCCAAAGGGTAGGTGTAAGGGGCCGTATTCATCCACTATTGTTTGGTCAAACACAGTTCCCATCTATGTTGAAACACAGCTCTTTCTGGGTTCATTCTGGGCTTGTAATCTGCTGCCCTGAGGAGTGGACTGAGATTCTGGAGGATGAGTAGGCAGCCAAACGTGACTGCCTACTCAGCCTCATGCCCCTGAATTCTGAGGGGTGCCCCAGCTTACCCCGTTGTCAGTGTTTGGTTGATAGTGAGGCATGGGATTGAATCAGGAACTCAGGAGAGGGAGACATGAGAATCCCTTTGCATATGCATTCTGGCTTAGCCACAATCTGGGCTAGCTGGCTTGCCCTGTCCAGCTAGGTTCTCTATACATAAGTTGCAGGTGAGGCTGGCTACCTTGACACCCATGCTCTGAGACTACTATAGGTGAGCTCTAAGCACACACATACACACACAGACAGACAGACACACACTCATACACACATTAATGTCAGGTCTGGTAGTACAGCATATGGTGAAGGCTGGGGCTGTATGGGGTCTCTGGGCATGAGAGCTGCTGCCTTACAATCTCTACAAGCCCGGTTTGAACCTGTCATCAATGAACACATTGTAGGTGGTTTTTGATTTCTGGTCACTTTCCAACTCATCTATTTCTCTTCTCGCCTTCTCTGTCTCTAACTCTCACATGATCTCACACACTCTGTATTCAATCATTGATATTTTACTTATATTCTTATTTTACTGACAGGCCCAGATATATAAAGAGAGTTACTAGAGCACTGCTGAGATCTGGCTTGTTTTGTTGGTGATATAACCTAGGCTTCTGGATCCACAGTTTTGTATCTCTCTGACACAAGCCATATTCTGTCTCCTCATATCCATTGCAGTATCTCTCAGACTTTATAATAAACATATACATCCATATATGTATATATTAATATACATATATATATATATATATATCTGTCATTTTTAGAATTGTCGCCCTATGTAATTGATCTTTATCAGAATTAACACATTTATAACAGCTTCCTTTTTCATTAATAATTGGCCACCTAGTTGGAGCAGGATACAATACACTTATAAATAATAGAACCTTCCAGTAGCATTTCTTTTTTTTAATATTTATTTTATTTATTTATTCCCTTTTGTTGCCCTTGTTTTATTGTTGTAGTTATTATTTTTGTCATTGTTGTTGGATAGGACAGAGAGAAATGGAGAGGAAAGGAGGAAGACAGAGAGAGGGAGAGAAAGATAGACAACTGCAGACCTGTTTCACCGCTTGTGAAAAGACACCACTGCAGGTGGGGAGCCACGGCTTGAACCAGGATCCTTATGCAGGTCCTTGTGCTTAGGGCCACCTGCGCTTTATCCGCTGCGCTACAGCCTGACTCCCTCCAGTAGCATTTCTAATAGCATTTCTATCAGCATCCTTATTGTAATTATCATAGTACAGAACTTGCCTCCTTTCACTAGTGTAAGCTTCAGTACATATGAGTTTGTTTTCATTCTCCTGACATATTAATTTCCCGGGACTCTGAAGTGTCTCTGAATTTTTGAAGCAGCCCTCTGTTTCTCAGCAGATGTTTCCATTTTCTGCTGTAATCAGGTCTTCTTGTGCTTTTTGTTTTTATTTTTCATTTTTTTCAAATCCTTCTAGATCATCCCCATTTATTTGCATACTTAGTTATTTATTTAGTCCTATATTACATGAGGGGTCATTTGTTCTGCTTGATAGATTTTTCTCTTATAATTAAAGGGAAGTTTACACTCACAATACATTTCTTGTCGTAAATACTACACACATATGGTGAAGGCTAGGGTGGTCTGGTGTCTGTGGACATGAGACTGCTGCCTTACAATCTTGACAACCCAGGTTTGAACCTGTCATGTATGAACACAGTGTGGGAGGTTTTTGGATTCTGGTCTCTTTCCCACTCTTCTATTTCTCTTCTTGCCTTCTCTGTCTCTGACTCTCACAGGCTCTCACTCTCTGTCTGCACTCAATATTTTACTTACATACTTTTTTTACTGACAGGCCCTGATATACAAAGAGAGTCACTTGTTTTGTTGGCGATTTCCCTAGGTTCCTGGAGCCTCAGCTTTGTAAGCCTCTCTGACACAAGCCATACTCTGTCTCTGCATAGCCATGCCAGTATCCCTCAGAGTTTATAATAAAGATACACATACATATATGTAAATATATATACATATATATATCAGTCATTTTTAGAATTTTTGAACTTTTTATTTGATCTTAATGCAGAATTACCACATTTATAACAGCCTACCTATTCAGAAATAATTGTTCAAATAGTTGGAGCAGGATTCACTACAGTTATAAATTATAAACCTTCCAGGAGCATTTCCAATAGCCTTTCTATCAGTATCCTCATTGTAGTTATCATAGAACAGAACTTGCCTCCATTTGCTAGTGTAAGCTTCAGTACGTATGTCTTTCTTTTCATTCTTGGGAATTCTTAATTTGCGTGGAACCTGAAGTGTCAGGGAAGTTTTGAAGAAGCCCTCTGTTTCTCAGCAGACGTTTTCTATATTTCTGCTGGAATCAGGTCTTCCTGTGGTTTTTGGTTTTATTTTTTTCAAATCCTCCTAGATCATCCCCATTCATTTGCATATTTATTTATTTATTTAGTCCCATATCACATGAGGGGTCATTTCTTCTGCTGATAGATTTTCTCTTAAATTGAAGGGAACTTTTGACACACAATACATTTCCTTTTGCAGATACTACACACTATTACAACTATTACTGCACTGTTTTTGACAGTGACATCCAATGCACAATGGATTAGTATTGCATGGCTCTAAAGAATGTTCCCTATTTAACCTACAATGTTTTTAACCTCACAAATATTTATTCTGTTCTTTCTTGGGGGATGAATGGTTTACAGTCAACAGTTACATGTCGAAGTGTGCACAGGGGTAATTTTTCCACTTTCCCTGTATTTCTGTACATCATTTGTAACTTTCTTACTGAGGAGAAGGAAACAGTCGTAAATTGAGAGAGCAGGGCCCAATCAGGAAGAGAGAAAGAGAGACAGCTGCAGTTCTGATTTGATACTAGCCCAGCTTTTCCCTAGCAGGGTATGTGGTGAGCAGGGGCTCAAAAAGGGGTCCTTGGCTTCCACATAGTTCCCTGGCATCTCCAACAGCTGTGCCTGCAACCCATGCTCCCTTCGTTGTCCATGTAACTTTTGATCCGTTCTAGGCACTTCTGACCTTCATATGCCAGAAACTTAACACTTCTCCCCTCCACCCATGAAACTTTGACCTTTTACTTGAGTGCAAAACAGCAACCCCAATCCACGTTATTTCAGGGAAAAGTGTGTGCGTCTCTGTGGAAAGGTGTGTGTGTGTGTGTGTGTGTATGTGTACATAAGTGTGTTTCAGTTATGATTACCGCTGTTGTTTCTTTATTCCTGATGCAGGGTCTTAGGAACTGGGTTGTGCTATGACAAAGGAAGTTTCCACTGCACAAGTGGTTTTTCAAATATAAATGGCACATTGGATATTCTGGACACTGTTGTGCATTCTCCCAGGTGGTCCTCAGATGGGTTCTTTCCTTTGCTATTCCCATGCTGTGTGTAATTTTCTGTGTAGACTCAAAGAGGAGTGGCATGGGGGAGCTCAGCTGCATTCTTCTGTGTGTCCACAAGGTGGCAGAAAAGCCCATAGTTGAGTGTAGTGATTCTGTGGAATGAGGAGATCTCTGGGATTTGTGGCCCATGGACAGCAAGGTTGAAATTGACGTAGAGTGCCCTAGACATCTGTTCTTTCCTGTGGGGTGGGGGGATCCCCCATTTGGCTTTGCAAGTGGAAGGGGTTTCTCTCTTTGTCTGGGATGACTCTACTGGGAGCTTGTGAATCCTTGTGCTCAGCTGCATTGTGCTGGGTGTCCAGAAGAGGGCAGCACCAGTGCGGGACTAAGGCTCCATGGGGCAAGAGTGGAGACAGTGTTTCTGGGTGTGCCCCAAGAGCATGGCCAGCCTAGCTCAGGCAGGCAGTGTCCTAAGGACGGGTCCAGACAGGAGCTGTGTGGGTCGTGTTGGCAGAAGCAGGGCTTCAGAGGAAGGAAGACACTCCCCAGGGGCGTGTCTAAGAGACTGTGCCCTCTGAGCCTGAGGGGAGGGCCCAGTGTGTAATCATAGAGACAACTGGCCAATTAAAGAAGAACATCACCCTAAGGTGGTGAACCAAGAGCTGGCCAATGAGAACAGAGGTGAAGTTCCGAGGGCGGGACTCAGAAGGCAGCCTTCTGAAGGAAGCCCAGCAATGGGAGCTCAGAGCTGGTCTTAAAAGGCTGGGCATGCTTCCAGGAAGTGGGAATCAGGGTTCAGCCCAAGGCCCTGCCTTGCAGAAGCTGTCCAGTGCGCATGTGTATAACTCCGTTTATGCCTGTGCGTCTGGAGATGTGTGCCTGTGTGACTGTGAGAGTGTGTGTTTGTGTTTGTTTGTGTGTGTGTATGTGTGTGGTAGGGAGAGAGAGAGAACAACAGAATCACTGTGGCACAGGTGATTTTGTGCAAAACACTTGGCACATTGTGATTTACCGCTCAATATTGACACCATTGCAGCTCTCCTTGGCCATTGGACACTTTTTTTGTTTTCAGATGTAAAAACTCTGAAGAGGGAGAGGTTTTTGCCCTGAGGCTAGCACAAGGAACTAGCAGCTGCCCTGTGTGTGAGGCCAGACTAGGAACCTTGTGGTGCCTGTCCATGTGCAGAGTCTCCTGGATGAGTTCCTTCTCGAGCCTCTTTCGCTTGGTCCCCTTGAGCTGCATATAGCTAATAATTTGGAGATTTTACTTTTTTGGACAATTCTTTTCCTGATGCACAGTTTCTCTCCAGATTTTAGCAATCAGTTGTCTGAATGTCATATCTAATCCATTGTAGAAAATGACTACATCAGTGTTTCTCTCTCTCTCTCTCTTTATATATATATGTAATATGTATAGATTTGAAAATATTTTTAGCTAGAGACCTGCACAGCTCTGGATTAGGGTAGTAATGCAGATACACCTGGCCCTTCTGAGCCACAGTCCTGAGAGACATCTCACAGAGCCATTCTTATAACTCTTATCACTCTACAAATCTCTCTCAGCATAAACTACCACTGCCAAATCATCTACTTCCCTCTTGCTCTTTTTGTCCACCGAGTCCTATCCCAAAACTGTAAATCAAAGAAGAAATAGACATAGTGCAGTTCCCTGCACACAGGACAGTCTGAGGCTGGACTAGGAGCATGCAATAAGCCACCCTGCATCTTGGCTGGAGCATCACTAAGACTACTTCGAAATTGGAGAGGCAAGGGCAGTTTTGGAGAGTGGGCTGCAGGCCGTGTTACTTCTCAGAGTGGGCTAAGACCTAGATGTTCTAAGTGTAACCTTTCCTCACAAACATAAAATAACAATGCCACATGTTAGAAGTATGCATGGGCATGGAGGGTTTGTCTTCAGTACTCTGGCACTGATCCACACAGGGCCAGAATTTCAGTCCTTTTCTGTCTCAGTCATCCGGTCTCTCTGACTGTCTCTACGTGCCTTCTTCACTGGGCCCATATGGAAGTCAGTGCATGCATCGAGAACTTGACTTCCTGTTGTTGAAATTTTCCTTTCTTTGCCCTTTGGATTATTCAGTCTCCTGCATATGGTGTAGTACATAAGGGACCTGAGGAGACAGCGATCCTGCTGCAGCGAACAGGCATATGTCCATCTCCAGCTGCAGCTATCCAGGCCCTCTGTACTTGACTCCCATTCTCCAGGGCCCTGAGGCTGACTCTCAACCTAAATGCAGCCCTCCTCAATTTCCTGAACCACATCCTTGTCCTTATTCCATGAGAGTCCAGGTCAAGAGTAGTGAAACTCTATCCCCCTGGCACACTCATTGTGCTTTCCCTCTATTGGGCCGAATGTAAAGGATCTGTGGTACTGATGGCCACAACAGTGTCCAGATTTTACACGCAAAACAGAAGCTTCCTGGGTTCTGAAAGAGGGTGTTTTGATGGCTGTGAAATGTCTTTTCCAAGTGCCTCATGGGGTTTCTAATCCTTTTGAAACCTGAATTTCTTTATTGTATCGAGGGAATATTCTCACCTCTGACCAGAATGCCCTCCCAAATAGGAGCACAGCTATCCTGGGGTCAGGAGGTTTGCCACCCTGTTAGCTCCAGGAGGGATGCCTGAGTATGTCCTCAGGTCCCAAGTGGTAACAGGTTTTTCCAATTGTCTTTATTAGCAGCAGCCAGGCCATCAGGTGAGGGCCGGGGCTGTAATCTCCACTGGAAACTCCTAATTCAGCGAATGGAGGCATCCATCTACCTTTTGTCTCTCCATAGCAAGGGCCTGGGGAGTTTGTGCTTCCTGCAAGCAGAGCGACATTGTATGGGACACTCATGCATGCCTACTTCTGGGAATCTCTCTGAGTGTGATGTGTGGACACCAGGACACCATGATCAGGGATTGTGAGGCCACAGGAGCTATTGGCTTAGCCGGACCCAAAGGGGAGGTGTAAGGGGCTGGGTTCATCCACTACTGATTGGTCAAACACAGTTCCCATCTATGTTGGAACTCTTTCTAGGTTCATTCTGGGATTGTAATCTGCTGTCCACTGAGAAGTGGACAGGGAGCCTGGAGGCTGAGTATTCAGACAAACGTGACTGGACAGGGCCTGCCCCTGAATTCTGAGGGGTGCCGCAGCCTCTCCCATTGGCATCGTTTGGATGATAGTGAGGCATGAGATTGAATCGGGAACTCAAGAGAGCGAGACATGAGAGTCCCTTTGCATATGCATTCTTGCGGAGCCAGAATTTGGGCTAGCTGGCTAGCTGGCTTTCCCTGCTAGGTTCTCTGTACATAAGTTGCAGGTGAGGCTGGCTACATTGACACCCATGCTCTGAGACTACAATAGGTGAGTTCTGAGCACACACAGACACAAACAGACAGACAGACAGACACACACACATTACTGTCAGGTCTGGTAGTACAGCATATTGTGAAGGCTGGGGCTGTCTGGGTCTGTGGTCATGAGAGCTGCTGCCTTCAATCTCTACAAGCCAGGTTTGAACCTGTCATCAATGAACACAGTGTAGGAGGTTTTTGAATTCTTGTCTCTTTCCAACTCATCTATTTCTCTTTTCGCCTTCTCTTTCTCTAACTCTCACATGCTCTCACACACTCTGTCTTCACTCATTAATATTTTACTTATATACTTATTTTACTTACAGGTCCAGATATACAAAGAGAGTTACCAGAGCACTGCTGAGCTCTGGCTTGTTGTTTTGGCGATTTCACCTAGGCTACTGGAGCCTCAGTTTGTAAGTCTTTCTGACACAAGCCATATTCTGCCTCCTCAGTTCCATGCCAGTATCACTCACAGTTTATAATAAAGTGATTTTTTTTGCAAAACACTTGGTACATTCTGATTTACAGCTCAATATTGACACCACTGTAGCTCTCTTTGGCCCTTGGTCACTTTTATTCTTTTCAGATGTAAAAACACTGAAGAGGGAGAGGTTTTTGCCCTGAGGCTTGCAATAGGAACTACCAGATGCACTTTGTCTGTTGCCATACTAGGAAACTTGTGGTGCCTGTCCATGTGGAGAGTCTCCTTGAATAGTACCTTCTCAAACCTTTTTCGCTATGTCCCGTTTGAGCTGCTTATAGCTAATGATTTTGAGATTTTACTCCTTTGGACAATTCTTTTCCTGATGCAGTTTCTCTCCAGGTTTTAGCAATCAATTGTCTGAATGTCATATCTAATCCATTGTAGAAAACGACTATATCAGTGTTTCTCTCTCTCTCTCTCTCTATATATATATATATCTATCTATCTATATATATGTATATATATATATATATATATAACATGTAGAGATCTGAAAATATTTTTTAGCTAGAGAATTGTACAGCTCTAGATTAGGGTAAGAATGTGGATATACTTGGCCCTTCTGAGCCACAGTCATGGGAGACAACTCACAGAGCCATTCATGTACCTCTTATCACTCTACAAATCTGTCTCAGCACAAAATACTGCTGCAAAATAATCTACTTCCCTCTTGCTATTTTTGTCCACTGAGTCTTTTCCCAAAACTGTAAATCAATGAAGAAATAGACATAGTGCAGTTCCCTGCACACAGCACAGTCTGAGGCTGGACAAGGGAGATGCAATACACCAGCCTGCATCTTAGCTGGAGCATCACTAAGACTACTTCCAAATGGAGAGGCGAGAGCAGTTTTGGAGAGTGGTCGCAGGCTAAGTGTTGCTTCTCAGAGTGGGCTAACACCTAAATGTTCTAAGTGTAACATTTCCTCACAAACATAAAATAACAATCCCACTTGTAAGAAGTATGCATGGGCATGGAGGGTTTGTTTTCAGTGCTCTGTCCCTGATCAACACAGGGCCAGAATTTAGTCCTTTTCTGTCTCTGTCATCCTGTGTCTCTTTGATTGTCTCTACGTGCCTTCTTCACTGGGCCCTTATGGAAGTCAGTGCATGGATCATTAACTCAGACAGCCTGGCGTTGAAATTTTCCTTTCTTTGCCTTTTGGATTATTCAGTCTCCTGCATATGGCGTAGTACATTGGGGAACAGGGGAGACAGTGATCATGCTGCAGGTAACAGGCATATGTCTATGTCCAGGTGCAGCTGTCCAGGCCCTCTGTGCTTGACTCCCATTCTCCAGAGCCCTGAGGCTGACACTCAGCCTAAATGCACCCCTCCTCAATTTCCTGCACCTGTCCTTATTCCATGAGAGCCCAGGTCAAGAGAAGTGAAACTCTATCCCCCTGGCACACACATTGTGCTTTCCCATATTGGCCGAATGTAAAGGATCTGTGGTACTGATGGCCCCACCAGTGTCCATATTTTCCACGCAAAACAGAAGCTTCCAGGGTTCAGAAAGAGGGTTTTTGATGGCTGTTTAATGTCTTTTCCAAGTGCCTCATGAGATTTGAAATCTTTTTGAAACCTGAAGTTCTTTCTTGTATCTACGGAATATTCTCACCTCTGGCCAGAATGCCCTCCCAACTAGGAGCACAGCTATCCTGGGGTCAGGAGGTCTGCCCGCCTGCTAGCTCCTGGAGGGATTCCTGAGTATGTCCTCAGGGTCCACGTGGTAACAGGTGTTTCCAATTGCCTTTATTAGCAGCAGCAAGGCCCTCAGATGAGGTGCGGGGCTGTGATCTCCAATGGAACTCCGAATTCAGCCAATGGAGGTATCCATCTTTCTTTTGTCTTTCCATAGCAAAGGCCCAGGGAGTTTGTGCTTCCTGCAAGCAGAGAGACTTTGTATGGGACACTCATGCATGCATACTTCTGGGAATGGACACCAGGACACCATGAACAGGGATGTGAGGCCACAGGAGCAATTGCCTTAACTGGACCCAAAGGGTAGGTGTAAGGGACCGGGTTCTTCCACTATTGTTTGGTCGAACACAGTTCCCATCTATGTTGAAACACAGCTCATTCTGGGACGTTTCTTTGCCCTTAATCTGCTGCCCTGAGCAGTGGACTGAGACCCTGGAGGCTGAGTAGGCAGCCAAACATGACTGGACAGGCTCATGCTCCTGAATTCTGAGGGGTGCCACAGCTTCCCCCATTGGCTGTGTTTGGATGATAGTGAGGCATGAAATTGAATGGGGAACTCAGGAGAGCGAGACATGAGAGTCCCTTTGCATATGCATTCTTGCTTAGCCAGAATGTGGGCCATCTGGCTTGCCCTGACCAGCTAGGTTCTCTGTACATAAGTTGAAGGTGAGGCTGGCTACCTTGACACCCATCCTCTGAGACTGCTATTGGTGCACTCAGAGCACACACAGACACACACCGATAGACAGACAGACACACACACACATTACTGTCACGTTAGGTAGTATAGCATATGGTGCAGGCTGGGGCTGCCTGGGGTCTGTGGGCATGAGAGCTGCTGCCTTACAATCTCTACAAGCCAGGTTTGAACCTGTCATCAATGAACACAGTGTAGGAGGTTTTTGAATTCAGGTCTCTCTCAAACTCATGTATTTCTCTTCTCACCTTCTATAACTCTCAAATGCTCTCATACACTCTGTCTTCACTCGTTTATATTTTACTTATATACGTATTTTACTGACATTCCTAGATATAAAAGGAGAGTTACCAGAGCACTGCTGAGCTTTGGATTGTTGTGTTGGCGATTTCACCTAGGCTACTGGAGCCTCAGTTTGTAAGTCTTTCTGACACAAGCCATATTCTTTCTCCTCAATTCCATGCCAGTATCACACAGAGTTTATAATAAAGAGATACATACATATATAAAAACATATATATTTATATATCTGTCATTTTTTGATTTGTCGACCTATGTATTTGACCTTAATTCAGAATTACCACATTTATAACAGCCTAGTTTTTCAGAAATAATTGGCCATATAGTTGGAGCAGGATTCAATACAATTATAAAAAATAGAACCTTCCAGTAGCATTTCTAATGGTGTTTCTATCAGCATCCTTATTGTAATTATCATAGCCCAGAAGTTCCCTCCTTTTTCTAGTGTAAGCTTCAATACGTATGTGTTTGTTTTCTTTTCCTGGAAATCTTAATTTCCTTGGACCCTGAAGTGTTAGGGAATTTTTGAAGCAGCTCTCTGTTTCTCAGCAGATGCTTTCTATGTTTCTGTTGTAATCAGGTCTTCTTGTGGTTTTTGTTTTCATTATTTTTATTTTTTCAAGTCCTCCTAAATCCTGAGGCCACAGGAGCAATTTCCTTAGCAGGACCCAAAGGGTAGGTGTAAGGGGTCGGGTTCATCCACTATTGTTTGGTCAAACACAGTTCCCATCTATGTTGAGACACAGCTCTTTCTGGGTTATTTGTGGGCTTGTAATCTGCTGTCCAATGAGAAGTGGACTGGGAGGCTGTAGGACGAGTATGCAGCCAAACGTGACTGGACAGGGTCCTGCCCCTGAATTCTGAGGTGTGCCCCAGCTTCCCCTGTTAGCAGTGTTTGGATAATAGTGAGGCATGAGATTGAATCGGGAACTCAGGAGAGCGAGACATGAGACTCCCTTTGCATATGCATTCTTGCTTAGCCAGAATGTGGGCTAGCTGGCTTTCCCTAACCAGCTAGGTTCTCTGTACATAAGTTGCAGGTGAGGCTGGCTACATTGACACCCATGCTTTAAAGTACTATAGGTGAGTTCTGAGCACACATAGATACACACAGACAGACAGCCAGACATACACACACACACACACACATTACTGTCAGGTCTGGTAGTACAGCATATGGTGAAGGCTGGGGCTGTCTGGGGTCTGTGGGCATGAGAGCTGCTGCCTTAAAATCTCTACAAGCCAGCTTTGAACCTTTCATCAATGAACACAGTGTAGGAGGTTTTTGAATTCTGGTCTCTTTAAACTCATCTATTTCACTTCTCGCCTTCTCTGTCTCTAACTCTCACATGCTCTCACACACTCTGTATTCACTCATTAATATTTTTCTTATATACTTATTTTACTGACATGCCCAGATATACAAAGAGAGTTACCAGAGCAGTGCTAAGCTCTGGCTTGTTGTTTTGGCGATTTCACATAGGCTACTGGAGCCTCAGTTTGTAAGTCTTTCTGACACAAGCCATATTCTGCCTCCTCATTTCCATGCCACTATCACTCAGAGTTTATAATAAAGTGATTGATTTTTTTGCAAAACACTTGGTACATTCTGATTTACAGCTCAATATTGACACCATTGTAGCTCTGTTTGGCCCTTGGTCACTTTTCTTCTTTTCAGATATAAAGACACTGAAGAGGGAGAGGTTTTTGCCCTGAGGCTTGCACTGGGAAATACCAGATGCACTGTGTCTGTTGCCAGACTAGGAAAGTTGTGGTGCCTGTCCATGTGAAGAGTCTCCTTGATGAGTTCCTTCTCAATCCTTTTTCGGTATGTCCCCTTGGAGCTGCATATAGCTAATGATTTTGAGATTTTACTCCTTTGGACAATTCTTTTCCTGATGCACAGTTCCTCTCCTGGATTTAGCAATCAATTGTCTGAATGTCATATCTCATCAATTGTAGAAAATGACTACATCAGTGTCTTGCTGTATCTCTCTTGTCTCTCTGACTCTCTCTCTCTCTCTCTCTCTCTATATATATATATATATATATATATATATATATATATATATATATATATATTACATGTAGAGGTCTGAAAATATATTTTAGCTAGAGACGTGCACAGCTCTTGATTCAGGTAGTAATCTGGATACACCTGGCCCTTCTGAGCCACAGTCATGAGAGACATCTCACAGAGCCATTCGCTTACCTTTTGTCACTCTACAAAACTCTCTCAGCACAAACTACAGCTGCCAAATCACCTACTTCACTCTTGCTCTTTTTGTCCACAGAGTCCTTTCCCAAGATTGTAAACCAAAGAAGAAATAGACATAGTTCAGTTCCCTGCACAAAGGACACGCTGAGGCTTGACCAGGGAGATGAAATACGGCAGCCTGCATTTGGCTGGAGCATCACTAAAACTACTTCCATATGGAGAGGCAAGGGCAGTTATGGAGAGTGGGCTGCAGGCCTTGTGTTGCTTCTCCGAGTGGGCTAAGACCTAGATATTCTAAGTGTAACCTTTCCTCACAAACATAAAATAACTATGTCACTTGTAAGAAGTATGCATGGGCATGGATGGTTTGTCTTCAGTGCTCTGGCACTGATCAACACAGGGCCAGAATTTCAGTAATTTTCTGTCTCTGTCATTCTATCTCTCTGACTGCCTTCCTCACTGGGCCTTTACTGGAAGTCAGTGCATGCATTGTAGACTCTGTCTTCCTGGAGTTGAAAATTTCCATTCTTTGTCCTTTGGATTATTTAGTCTCATCGATATGACGTAGTACATAGGGGAACTGAGAAGAAAGCTATCCTGCTGCAGGTAACAGGCATATGTGCATCTCAAGCTGCAGCTATCCAGGCCCTCTGTGCTTGACTCCCATTCTCCAGGGCCCTGAGGCTGACACTCAGCCTAAATGCAGCCCTCCTCAATTGCCTGCACCACACTTGTCCTTATTCCATGAGAGCCCAGGTCAAGAGAAGTGAAACTCTATCCCCCTTGCAAAAACATTGTGCTTTCCCTCTATTGGGCCGAATGTAATGGATCTGTGGTACTTATAGCCACACCAGTTTCCATATTTTCCACGCGAAATGGAAGCTTTTAGGGTTCAGAATGAGGGTGTTTTGATGGCTGTGAAATCTCTTTTCCAAGTTACTCATGGGCTTTCTATTCCTTTTGAAACCTGAAGTTCTTTCTTGTATCTAGGTAATATTCTCACGTCTGACCAGAAGGCCTTCCCAAGTAGGAGCACAGCTATCCCTGGGTCAGGAGGTCTGCCAGCCTACTAGCTCCTGGAGGGATTCCTGAATATGTCCTCAGGGCCCAAGTGGTAACAGGTGTTTCCAACAGCCTTTATTAGCAGCAGCCAGACCCTCAGGTGAGGTTCGGGGCTGTGATCTCCACTGGAATCTCCGAATTCAGCCAATGGAGGCATCCATCTTTCTTTTGTTTGTCTCTAGAAAGGGCCCAGGGATTTTGTGTTTCCTGCAAGCAGAGCGACTTTGTGTGGGACACTCATACATGCCTACTTCTGGGAATCTCTCTGAGTGTGATTTGTGGACGCCATGACACCATGATCAGGAATTGAGGCCACAGGAGCAATAGCTTTAGCTGGATCCAAAGGGTAGGTGTAAGGGGCCGGGTTCATCCACTATTGTTTGATCAAACACAGTTCCCATCTATGTTGAAACACAGCTCTTTCTGGGCTTGTAATCTGCTGCCCTGATCAGTGGACTGAGAGTCTGGAGGCTGAGTAGGCAGATAAATGTGACTAGACAGGCTCATTCCCCTAAATTCTGAGGGGTGCCCCAGCTTACCCCATTGGCTGTTTTTGGATGATAGTGAGGGATTGGATTGAATCGGGAACTCAGGAGATGGAGACATGAGAGTCCCTTTGCATATGCATTCTTGCTTAGCCAGAATCTGTGCTAGCTGGCTTGCCCTGAACAGCTAGGTTCTCTGTATATAAGTTGCAGGTGAGTCTGGCTACCTTGACACCCGTGTTCTGTGACTACTACAGGTGAGCTCTGAGCACACACAGACACACAGTCAGACAGACAGACATACCGACAGACACACACACACACACACACACACATTACTGTCAGGTCTGGTAGCACAGCATATGGTGAAGGCTGGGGCTCTCTGGGGTCTGTGGGCATGATAGCTGCTGCCTTACAATCTCCACAAGCCAGGTTTGAACCTGTCATCAATAAACACAGTGTAGGAGGTTTTTGAATTCTCATCTCTTTCCAGCAGAAATGGCTGGTGGGCGTTCCTTCCAGAGGCTGTGCAATGAGAGTGCTGCAGTCTTTTCCAAGTGCCTCATGGGGTTTCAAATCACTTTGAAACCTGAGGTTCTTTCTTTTATCTAGGGAATATTCTCCCCTCTGGCCAGAAGGCCCTCCCAACTAGGAGTACAGCTATCTTGGGTCAGGAGGTCTGCCAGCCTGCTAGCTCCTGGAGGGATTTCTGAGTATGACCTCAGGTCCCACGTGGTAACAGGTGTTTCCAATTGCCTTTATTAGCAGCAGCCAGGCCCTCAGGTGAGTGGAGGGGCTGTGATCTCCACTGGAAACTCCTAATTCAGCCCATGGAGGCATCCATCTTCCTTTTGTCTCTCCACAGTAAGGGCCTGGGGAGTTTGTTCTTCCTGCAAGCAGAGCGACTTTGTATGGGACACTCATGGATGCCTACTTCTGGGAATCTCGTGAGGCACGTGAGGCTGGCTACCTTGACACCCATGCTGTGAGACTACTATAGGTGAATTCTGAGCACACACAGATGGAGAAAGACAGACAGACACATACACACACACATTACTGTCAGGTCTGGTAGTACAGCATATGGTGAAGGCTGGGGTTGTCTGGATCGGTGGTCATGAGAGCTGCTGCCTTACAATGTCTACAAGCCAGGTTTGAACCTGCCATCAATGAACACAGTGTAGGAGGTTTTTGTCTTCTGGTCTGTTTCCAACTCATCTATTTCTCTTCTCGTCTTCTCTGTCTCTAACTCTCACATGCTCTCACACACTCTGTCTTCACTGATTGATATTTTACTTTTATACTTTAATCTCCTGCATACGGGGTAGTACATTTGGGAACTGAGGAGACAGCGATCCTGCTGCAGGTCACAGGCATATGTCCATCTCCAGCTGCAGCTGTCTAGGCCCTCTGTGCTTGACTCCCATTCTCCAGGGCCCTGAGTCTGACACTCACCTAAATGCAGCCCTCCTCAATTTCCTACACCGCATCCTTGTCCTTATTCCATGATAGACCAGGTCAAGAGAAGTGAAACTCTATCCCCCTGGCACACACATTGTGCTTTCCCTGTATTTGGCCCCATGTAAAGGATCTGTGGTACTGATGGCCACACCAGTGTCCAGATTTTCAATGCAACATGGACGCTTCCATGGTTCTGAAAGAGGGTTTTTTGATGTCTGTGAAAAGTCTTTTCCAAGATCCTCATGGGGTTTCACATCCTTTTCAAACTTGAAGTTCTTTCTTGTATCTAGGTTATATTCTCACCTCTGGCCAGAATGCCATCCCAACTAGGAACACAGCTATTCCGGTGTCAGGAGGTCTGCCAGCCTGCTACCTCCTGGAGGGATACCTGAGTATGTCCTCAGGCCCCAAGTGGTAAGAGGTGTTTCCAATTGCCTTTATTAGCAGCAGCCAGGCCCTCAGGTAAGGGGCGGGGCTGCGATCTCCACTGGAAGCTCCTAATTCAGCCAATGGAGGCATCCATCTTCCTTTTGTCTCTCCATAGCAAGGGCCTGGGGAGTTTGTGCTTGCTGCAAGTGGAGCGACTTTGGATGGGATACTCATGTATGCCTACTTCTGGGAATCTCTCTGAGTGTGATGTATGGACACCAGTACACCATGATCAGGTATGTGAGGCCACAGGAGCAATTGCCTTAGCAGGACCCAAAGGGGAGGTGTAAGGGGCCAGGTTCATCCAATATTATTTGGTCAAACACAGTTCCCATCTATGTTGGAACTCTTTCTGGGTTCTTTGTGGGCTTGAATCTGCTGCCCTGAGAAGTGGACTGGTAGCCTGGATGCTGAGTATGTACCCAAACGTGACTGGACAGGGTCCTGCCCCTGAATTCTGAGGGGTGCCCCAGCTTCCCCCATTGGCAGTGTTTCGATGATAGTGAGGCATAAGATTGTATAGGGAACTCAGGAGAGCGAGACTTGAGAGTCCCTTTGCATATGCATTCTTGCTGAGCCAGAATCTGGGCTAGCTGGCTTTCCCTAACCAGCTAGATTCTCTGTACATAAGTTGCAGGTAAGGCTGGCTACCTTGAAACCCATGCTCTGAGACTACTATAGGTGAGTTATGAGCACACACAGACACACACAGAGTCAGACAGACAGACAGACACACACACACACACACATTACTGTCAGGTCTGGTAGTACAGCATAGCGTGAAGGCTGGGGCTGTCCGGGGTCTGTGGGCATGAAAGCTGCTGCCTTACAATCTCTACAACCCAGGTTTGAACCTGTCATCAATGAACACAATGTAGGAGGTTTTTCAATTCTGGTCTCTTTCCAACTCATCTATTCCTCTTCTCGCCTTCTCTGTCTCTAAATCTCACATGCTCTCACACTCTCTGTCTTCTCTCATTAATATTTTACTTATATACGTATTTTAATGACAGGCCCAGATATACAAAGAGAGTAACCAGAGCACTGCTGAGCTCTGTCTTGTTGTGTTGGCGATTTCACCTAGGCTACTGGAGCCTCAGTTTGTAAGTCTTTCTGACACAGCCATATTCTGTCTCCTCATTTCCATGCCATTATCACTGAGAGTTTATATTAAAGATATACATACATATATAAATATATATATATTTATATATCTGTCATTTTTAGAATCGTTGACATATGTATTTTACCTTAATTCAGAAATACCACATTTATAACAGCCTAGTTTTTCAGAAATAATTGGCCATATAGTTGGAGCAGCATTCAATTCAAATATAAATAATAGAACCTTCAGTAGCATTTCTAATAGTGTTTCTATCAGCATCCTTATTGTTATTATCATAGCACAGAACTTCCCTTCTTTTTCTAGTGTAAGCCACAATGCTTATGTGTTTGTTTTCTTTTTCTGGAAATCTTAATTTCCCTGGATCCTGAAGTGTTAGGGAATTTTTGAAGCAGGTCTTCTTGTGGTTTTTGTTTTCATTTTTTTATTTTTTAAAGTCCTCCTAGATCATCCCCATTTATTTGCATATTTATTTATTTGGTCAGGTATCACATGACGGGTCATTTCTTCTGCTTGATTGATTTTCTCTTATAATTGAAGGGAACTTTTGACGCACAATACATTTCCTGGGGGAAATACTACACACATATGGTGAAGGCTTGGGTTGTCTGGGGTCTGTGGGCATTAGAGCTGCTGCCTTACAATCTCTACAACCCTGGTTTGAACTTGTCATGAATGAACACAGTCTAGGGGGGTTTGTCTTCTAGTCTATTTCCAACTCTTCTATTTCTCTTCTCGCCATCTCTGTCTCTGACTCTCACAGGCTCTCACTCGCTCTCTCTGCACTCAGTAATATTTTACTTATATCCTTATTTTATTGACAGGCCCAGATATACAAAGAGAGTTGCCAGAGCACTGCTGAGCTCCGGCTTGTTTTGCTGGTGATTTCCCCTAGAATACTGTAGCCTCAGCTTTGTAAGTCTCTCTGACAAAATCCATATTCTGTCTCCTCATATCCATGGCAGTATCTCTCAGACTTTATAAAAAAGATATAAATCCATATACATATATATACACATATATAAATATACATATATATATATATATATATATATCTGTCATTTTTGGAATTGTCAACCTATGTAATTGATCTTAATCAGAATTAACACATTTATAACAGCTTCCTTTTTCATTAATAATTTGCCACATAGTTGGAGCAGGATTCAATACAATTATAAATAATAGAACCTTCCAGTAGAATTTCTAATAGCATTCTATCAGCATCTTTATTGTAATTATTATAGTACAGAAATTGCCTCCTTTCTCTAGTGTAAGCTACAATAAATATGAGTTTCTTTTCAATCTCCTGAAATCTTAATTTCCCTGGACTCTGAAGTGTCTCGGAATTTTTGAAGCAGCCCTCTGTTTCTCAGCAGATGGTTTCTATGTTTCTGCTCTAATCAGGTCTTCTTGTGCTTTTTGTATTTATTTTTCATTTTTGTCAAATCCTCCTACATCATCCAAATTTATTTGCATGTTTATTTATTTATTTAGTCCTATATTACATGAAGAGTCATTTCTTCTGCTTGATATATTTTTCTCTTATAATTGAAGGGAAGTTTACACTCACAATACATTTCCTGTGGTAAATACTACACACATATGGTGAAGGCTGGGGTTGTCTGGGTCTGTGGACATGAGACTGCTGCCTTACAATCTCTACAACCTAGGTTTGAACCTGTCATCAATGAACACAGTGTAGGAGGTTTTGGACTTCTGGTCTCTTTCCAACTCTTCTATTTCTCTTCTCACCATCTCTGTCTCTGACTCTCACAGGCTCTCACTCACTCTGTCTGCACTCATTAATATTTTACTTATATATTATTTATTGACAGGCCCAGATATACAAAGAGAGTTGCCAGAGCACTGCTGAGCTCTGGCTTGTTTTGTTGGCGATTTCACCTAGGTTTCTGGAGACTCAGCTTTGTAAGTCTCTCTGGCACAAGCCATACTCTGTCTCCTCATAGCCATGCCAGTATCCCTCAGAGTCTATAATAAATATACACTTACATATATGTACATATATTTATACATATATATGTATCAGTTATTTTTAGAATTGTTGAATTTTTTATATGATCTTAATGCAGAATTACCACATTTATAACAGCCTCCTTATTCATAAATAATTGGTCACATAGTTGGAGCAGGATTCACTACAATTTTAAATTATAAACCTTCCAGGAAATTTCCAATAGCCTTTCTTTCAGTATCCTTATTGTAATTATAGCACAGAACTTGCCTCCATTTTCTAGCGTAAGCTTCAATAAGTATGCGTTTCTTTTCATTCTTGGTAATTCTTAATTTTCCAGGACCCTGAAGTGTCAGAGAATTTTTGAAGTAGCCCTCTGTTTCTCAGCAGTCGTTTTCTATATTTCTGCTGTAATCAAGTCTTCCTGTGGTCTTTGTTTTTATTTTTTTCAAATCCTCCTAGATCATCCCCATTTATTTGCATATTTATTTATTTATTTAGTCCAATATCACATGAGGGGTCATTTCTTCTGCCTGATAGATTTTCTCTTATAATTGAGGGAACTTCTGACACACGGTACATTTCCTTTTCATGATACTACACACTACTACAACTACTACTGCACTGTTTTTGACAGTGACATCCAATGCACAATGGATTAGTATTGCATGGCTCTAGCTGCTCACTATTTAACCTACAATGTTTCTAACCTCCCAAATATTTATTCTGTTCTTTCTTGGGGGATGAATGGTTTACAGTCAACAGTTACATGTAATAGTGGGCAAGGGGGGTAATTTTTCCCACTTTCCCTGTATTTCTGTACATCACTTGTAACTTTCGTATTGAGGAGAAGGAAACAGTCCTAAATTGATAGAGCAGGGCCCAAGCAGGAAGAGAGACAGAGAGACAGCTGCAGCTCTGATTTGCCACTAGACCAGCTTTTCCCTAGCTGGGTAAGTGGTGACCAGAGGCTCAAAATTGGGTCCTAGGCTTCCACAAGTTCTCTGGCATTCTTCCTTAGCCAGAATCTGGGCTAGCTGGCTTTCCCTGACCAGCTAGTTTCTCTGTACATAAGTTTCAGTGGTGTTGGCTACCTTGACACCCATGCTCTGAGACTACTACAGGTGAGCTCTGAACACACACAGACACACACAGAGAGAGAGACCGACACACACACACACACACACACACACAAACACTACTGTCAGGTCTGGTAGTACAGCATATGGTGAAAGCTGGGGCTGTTTGGGGTCTGTGGGCATGAGAGCTGCTGCCTTACAATCTCTACAAGCCAGGTTTGAACCTGTCATCAATGAACACACTGTAGGAGGTTTTTGAATTCTGGTCTCTTTCCAACTCATCTATTTCACTTCTTGCCTTCTCTGTCCTTAACTCTCACATGCTCTCACACACCCTGTCTTCACTCATGGTATTCACGGCTGCTGGCCTATCACTGAATAGAGGCCCTGACCCTCCTGGGCATGTCCAAGCACACTGGCCAATGATATTGCTGGCAGGGGTTCTGGGCATGGCCTAGGCCTCTGGCCTATCAGAGCCTGGCTTGCGCCCTGTGTGCGGGCCTTCTGAAGGAATCCCGCCAATGGGAGCTCAGAGCTGGCCTTCAAAGGATGGCTATGCTTCCAGGAAGTGCGAAGCAGGGTTCATCCCAGGGCCCTGCCTTGAAGAAGCTGTCCAGTGTGCATGTGTATAACTCCGTTGGTGCCTGTGACTCTGTGGATTTGTGCGTGTGTGTGACTGTGAGAGTCTGTGTTTGTGTGTGTGTGTGTGTGTGTGTGTGTGTGTGTGTGTGTGAGGAAGGGAGAGACAGATAGAACAACAGTATCACTGTGGCACAGGTGATTTTGTGCAAAGCAATTGGCAAATTCTGATTTACAGCTCAATATGACACCATTATAGCTCTCCTTGGCCATTGGCCACTTTTCATCTTTTCAGATGTGAAGATAATGAAGAGGGAGAGGTTTTTGTCCTGTGGCTTGCACTGGGAACTAGAAGCTGCCCTGTGTGTGTTGCCAGACTAGGAAACTTGTGAGCCTGTCCATGTGGAGTATCTCCTGGATGAGTTCCTACTCGAGCCTTTTTTACTCAGTCCCGTTGCAGCTGCATATAGCTAATGAATTGGAGATTTTACTCCTTTGGACAATTCTTTTCCTGATGCACAGATTCCCTCCAGGTTTTAGCAATCAATTGTTTGAATGTCATATCCAATCCATTGTAGAAAATGACTACATAAGTATCTCTCTCTCTCTCTCTCTCTCTCTCTATATATATATATATATATATATATATATATATATATATGTAACATGTAGAGGTCTGAAAATATTTTTTAGCTAGAGACCTGCACAGCTCTGGATTAGGGTAGTAATGCGGAAACCCCTGGCCCTTCTGAGCCACAGTCATGAAATACATCTAGCAGAGCCATTCGTATACCTCTTATCACTCTAAAAATCTCTCTCAGCACAAAAGACAGCTGCCAATCATCTACTTCCTTCTTGCTCATTTTGTCCACCAAGTCCTATCCCAAAACTGTAAATCAAAGAACAAATAGACATAGTGCAGTCCTGCACACAGGACAGGCTGAGGCTGGATCAAGGAGATGCAATATGTCAGCCTGCATCTTGGCTGGAGCATCACTAAGACTACTTCTAATTTGGAGAGGCAAGGGCAGTTTTGGAGAGTGGGCTGCAGGCCAAGTGTTGCTTCTCAGAGTGGGCTAAGATCTAGATGTTCTAAGTGTTACTTTCCTCACAAACATAAAATAGCAATGCCACTTGTAAGAAGTTTGCATGGGCATGGAGCATTTGTCTTCAGTGCTCTGGCAATGATCAACACAGGGCCAGAATTTCAGTCCTTTTCTGTTTTGCCCTGAGCATCTAGATTCTCTGTACATAAGTGGCAGGTGAGGCTGGATACCTTGCCACCCATGCTCTGAGACTACTATAGGTGAGTTCTGAGCACACACAGACACACAAAGACAGACACACACACACACATTACTGTCATGTCTGGTAGTACAGCATATGGTGAAGGCTGGGGATGTCTGGGGTCTGTGGGAGCTGCTGCCTTACAATCTCTACAAGCCAGGTTTGAACCTGTCATCAATGAACACAGTGTAGGAGGTTTTTGAATTCTGGTCTCTTTCTAACTCATCTATTTCTCTTCTCGCCTTCACTGTCTCTAACTCTCACATGCTCTCACACACTATGTCTTCAATCATTAATATTTTACTTATATACTTATTTTACTGACAGGCCCAGATATACAAAGAGAGTTACCAGAGCAGTGTTGAGCTCTGGCTTGTTGTGTTGGCGATTTCACCTAGGCTACTGGAGCCTCAGTTTGTAAGTTTTTCTGACACAAGCAATATTCTGTCTCCTCATTTCCATAACAGTATCACTCACAGTTTATAATAAACTGTTTTTTTTTTTTTTTGCAAAACACTTGGTACATTCTGATTTACAGATCAATATTGACACCATTGTAGCTCTCTTTGGCCCTTGGTCACTTTTCTTCTTTTCAGATGTAAAAACACTGAAGAGGGAGAGGTTTTTGCCCTGAGGCTTGCACTGGGAACTTCCAGCTGCCCTGTGTCTGTTGCCAGACTAGGAAACTTGTGGAACCTCTCCATGTGGAGAGTCTCCTGGATGAGTTCCTTCTCTAGACTTTTTCGCTCTGTCCAGTTGGAGCTGCATATAGCTAAGGTTTTTGAAATTTTACTCCTTTGGACAATTCTTTTCCTGATGCACAGTTTCTCTCCAGGTTTTAGCAATCAATTTTCTGAATGTCCTATTGAATCCATTGTAGAAAATGACTACATCATTGTCTCTCTCTATACATATATATAACATGAAGAGATATGAAAATATTTTTTATCTAGATACCAGCACAGCTCTGGATTAGATTAGTAATGAGGATACACCTGGCCATTCTGAGCCACAGTCATGAGAGACATCTCACAGAGACATTCGTATAAGTCTTATCACTCTACAAATCACTCTCAGGACAAACTACCGCTGCCAAATCATCTACTTCCCTCTTGCTCTTTTTGTCCACCGAGTCCTATCCCAAAACTGTAAATCAAATAAGAAATAGTTAGTGCAGTTCCCTGCACACAGGACAGCCTGATGCTGGACCAGGGAGATGCAATACCAGCCTGCATCTTGGCTGGAACATCACTAAGACTACTTCCAAATTGGAGAGGGGAGGGCAGTTTTGGAGAGTGGGCTGCAGGCCAAGTGTTGCTTCTCAGAGTGGGCTAAGACCTAGATGTTCTAAGTGTAACCTTTCCTCACAAACATAAAATAACAATGCCACTTGTTAGAAGTATGCATGGGCATGGAAGGTTTGTCTTCAGTGCTCTTGCACTGATAAACACAGTGCCAGAATTTCATTCCTTTTGTGTCTCTGTCATTCTGCCTCTCTGACTGTCTCTTTTTTTATTTAAGAAAGGATTAATTAACAAAACCATAGGGTAGGAGGGGTACAACTCCACACAATTCCCACCGCCCAATCTCCATATCCCACCCCCTCCCCCGATAGCTTTCCCATTCTCTATCCCTCTGGGAGCATGGACCCAGGGTCATTGAGGGTTGCAGAAGGTAGAAGGTCTGGCTTCTGTAATTGCTTCCTCGCTGAACATGGGCGTTGAGTGGTCAGTCCACACTCCCAGTCTGCCTCTCTCTTTCCCTAGTAGGATGGGTCTCTGGGGAAGCTGAGCTCCAGGACACATTGGTGGTGTCTTCAATCCAGGGAAGTCTGGCTGGCATCCTGATGACACCTGGAACCTGGTGACTGAAAAGAGAGTTTACATGCAAAGCCAAACAAATTGTTGAGCAATCATGGACCCAAAGCTTGGAAAAGTGGAGAGGAAGTATTAGGGAGGTACTCACTGCAAACTCTAGTATACTTCTGCTTTCTTACTTTGGTGCCATACTCCAAACTCAGTCAATTTCTGCTTTGCGTTTCTATTTCTTCTTCCTTTTTTTTTTTTTTACATGCATAACATTCCCCAGATTCCCATTTAGCAATACAATCCCCACTATTTCATTCATCATTTTTCATGGACCTGTATTCTCCCCACCCACCCACCCACCCCAGAGTCTTTTACTTTGGTGTAATACTCCAATTCCATTTTAGGTTCGACTTGTGTTTTCTTTTCTAATCTTGTTTTTCAACTTTGGCCTGAGAGTGAGATCATCCCATATTCATCCTTCTGTTTCTGACTTATTTCACTCAACATGATTTTTTCTCTGACTGTCTCTACGTGCCTTCTTCACTGGGCCCCTATTGAAGTCAGTGCATGCATCCTGAACTAGGACTTCCTGGTGTTGAAATTTTCCTTTCTTTGCCCTTTGGATTATTCAGTCCCCTGATTATGGCGTAGTACATTGGCGAACTGAGGAGACAGCGATCCTGTTGCAGGTAACAGGCATATGTCCATCTCCAGCTGCAGCTGTCCAGGCCATCTGTGCTTGACTCCCATTCTCCAAGGCTCTGAGGCTGACACTCAGCCTATATGCAGCACTCCTCAATTTCCTGCACTGCATCCTTGTCCTTATTCCATGAGAGCCCAGGTCAAGAGTAATGAAACTCTATTCCGCTGGCACACACATTGGGCTTTCCCTCTATTGGACCGAATGTAAAGGATCTGTTGGTACTGATGGCCACACCAGTGTCCAGGTTTTCCACGCAAAACAGAAGCTTCCAGGGTTCAGAAAGAGGGTTTTTTGATGTCTGTGTATGTCTTTTCCAAGTGCCTCATGGGGTTTCAAATCCTTTTGTAACCTGAAGTTCTTTCTTGTATCTAGGGAATATTCTCACCTCTGGCCAGAATGCCTTCCCAACTGGGATAACAGCTATCTTTGGGTCAGGAGTTCTGCCAACCTGCTAGCTCCTGGAGGGATTCCTGAGTATTTCCTCAGGTCCCAAGTGGTAACAGGTGTTTCCAATTGCCTTTATTAGCAGCAGCCAGGCCCTCAGGTGAGAGGCGGGGATGTGATCTCCACGGGAAACTCCTAATTCAGCCAATGGAGGCATCCATCTTCCTTTTGTCTCTCCACAGCAAGGGCCCAGGGAGTTTGTGCTTCCTGCAAGCAGAGTGACTTTGTATGGGACACACATGGATGCCTACTTCTGGGAATCTCTCTGAGTGTGATGTGTGGACACCAGGAAACCTTGATCAGGGATGGTGAGGCCATAGGAGCAATTGCCTTAGCAGGACCCAAAGGGGAAGTGTAAGGGGCCGGGTTCATCCACTATTGATTGGTCAAAAACAGTTCCCATCTATGTTGAGACACTGCTCTTTCTGGGTTCTTTCAGGGCTTGTAATCTGTTGTCCACTGAGAAGTGGACTGGGAGCCTAGAGGCTGAGTATGCAGCCAAACGTGACTGGACAGGGTCCTGCCCCGGAATTCTGAGGGGTGCCCCAGCTTCCCCCATTGGCAGTGTTTGGATGATAGTAAGGCATGAGATTGAATCGGGAACTCAGGAGAGGGAGACATGAGAGACCCTTTGCATATGCATTCTTGCTGAGCCAGAATCTGGGATAGCTGTATTTCCCTAACCAGCTAGGTTCTCTGTACATAAGTTGCAGATGAGGCTGGCTACCTTTCGACCCATGCTCTTAGACTACTATAGCTGAGTTCTGAGCACACACAGACAGAGATACACACACACACACACACACACATTATTGTCAATTCTGTTAGTACAGCATATGGGGAAGGCTGGGGCTGTCTGGGGTCTGTGGGCATGAGAGTTGCTGCCTTACAATCTCTAAAAGCCAGGTTTGAACCTGTCATCAATGAACACAGTGTAGGAGGTTTTTGAATCTGGTCTCTTTCCAACTCATCTATTTCTCTTTTCGCATTCTCTGTCTCTAACTCTCACATGCTCTCACACACTCTGTCTTCAATCATTAATATTTTACTTATATACTTATTTTACTGACAGGCCCAGATATACCATGGATTATGGTAGTAAGAGAGTTACCAGAGCACTGCTGAGCTCTGGCTTGTTGAGTTGGTGATTTCTCCTATGCTACTGGAGCCTCAGTTTGTAAGTCTTTCTGACAGAAGCCATATTTTGTCTCCTCATTTCCATGCCAGTATCACTCAGAGTTTATAATAAAGTGATTTTTTTGCAAAACAGTTGGTACATTCTGATTTTCAGCTCAATATTGACACCATTGTAGCTCTCTTTGGCCCTTGGTCACTTTTCTTCTTTTCAGATGTAAAAAACCTGAAGAGGGACAGGTTTTTTCCCTGAGGCTTACACCGGGAACTACCAGATGCACTGTGTCTGTTGCCAGACTAGGAAACTTGTGGTGCCTGTCCATGTGGAGAGTCTCCTTGATGAGTTACTTCTCAAGCCTTTTTCGATCGGTCCAGAAGGAGCTGCATATACCTAATGATTTGGAGATTTTACTCCTTTGGACAATTCGTTTCCTGATGCACAGTTTCTCTCCAGGTTTTAGCAATCAATTGTCTGAATGTCATATCAAATCCATTGTAGAAAATGACTACATCAGTGTCTCACTCTCTCTCTGTCTCTCTCTCTCTGTCTCTCTCTCTCTATATATATATATGTAACATGTAGAGATCTGAAAATATTTTTAGCTACAGACCTGCACAGCTCTGGATTATGGTAGTAATGCGGATACACCTGGACCTTCTGAGCAACAGTCATGAGACACATCTCACAGAGCCATTCGTATACCTCTTATCACTCTACAAATCTCTCTCAGCACAAACTACCACTGCCAAAACATCTACTTCCCTCTTGCTTTTTTGTCCACCGAGTCCTATCCCAAAACTGTAAATCAAAGAAGAAATAAACATAGTGCAGTTCCCAGCACACAGGACAGTTTGAGGCTGGAAAAGGGAGATGCAATACGCCAGCCTGCATTTGGCTGGAGCATCACTAAGACTACTTCCAAATTAAAGAGGCGAGGGCAGTTTTGGAGTGTGGGCTGCAGGACAAGTGTTGATTCTCAGAGTGGGCTAAGACCTAGATGTTCTAAGTGTAACCTTTCCTCACAAACATAAAATAACAATGCCACCTGTAAGAAGTATGCACAGGCATGGAGGGTTTGTCTTCAGTGCTCTGACACTGATCAACACAGGGACAGAATTTCATTCCATTTCTGTCTCTGTCATTCTGTCTCTCTGACTGTCTCTACGTGCCTTCTTCCCTGGAACCTTCCTGGTAGTCAGTGCATGCATTGTGAACTCGGAATTCCTGGTGTTGAAATTTTCCTTTCTTTGCCCTTTGGATTATTCAGTCTCCTGCATATGGCGTAGTACATTGGGGAATTGAGGAGACAGCGTTCCTGCTGCAGGTAACAAGCATATGACCATCTCCAGCTGCAGCTGTCCAGGCCCTCTGTGCTTGACTTCCATTCTCCAGGGCCCTGAGGCTGACACTCAGCCTAAATGCAGTCCTCCTCAATTTCCTGCACCACATCCTTGTCCTTATTCCATGAGTGCCCATGTCAAGAGAAGTGAAACTCTACCCCCTGGCACACCCATCATGCTTTCCCTCTATTGGGACAAATATAAAGGATCTGTGGTACTGATGGCCACACCAGTGTCCATATTTTCCACACAAAACGGAAGGTTCCAGTGTTCAGAAAGAGGGTGTATTGATGGCTGTGAAATGTCTTTTCCAAGTGCCTCATGGGTTTTCAAATCCTTTTGAAACCTAAAGTTCTTTCTTGTACTAGGGAATATTCTCACCTCTGGCCCGAAGGCCCTCCCAACTAGGAGCACAGCTATCCCGGGTTCAGGAGGTATGCCAGCCTGCTAGTCCCTGGAGGTATTCCTGAGCCAAACGTGACTGCCTACTCAGCCTCATGCCCATGAATTCTGAGGGGTGCCCCCTTTTACCCCGTTGTTAGTTTTTGGATGATAGTGAGGCATGGGATTGAATCGGGAACTCAGGAGAGGGAGACAAGAGAGTCCCTTTGCATATTCATTCTTGCTTAGCCAGAATCTGGGCTAGCTGGCTTGCGATGACCAGCTAGGTTCTCTGTACATAAGTTGCAGGTGAGGCTGGCTACTTTGCCACCCATGCTCTGAGACTACTACAGGTGAGCTCTGAGCACACACAGACAAACACATTCAGACAGACAGACAGACAGACACACACACAAACCTTACTGTCAGGTCTTGTAGTACAGAATATGGTGAAGGCTGGGGCTGTCTGGGTTCACTCGGCATGAGAGCTGCTGCCTTACAATCTCTACAAGCCAGGTTTGAACCTGTCGTCAATGAACACAGTTTAGGAGGATTTTGAATTCTGAGATTTTCCAAGCAAAACGGAAGCTTCCAGGGTTCTGAAAGAGGGTGTTTTGATGACTGTGAAATGACATTTCCATGTGCCTCATGGGGTTTTCAAATCCTTTTCAAACCTGAAGTTCTTTCTTGTATCTAGGGAATATTCTCACTTCTGGCCATAGGGGCCACCCCACTCTGGGCACAGCTATCCCCGGGGCAGGAGATCTGCCAGCCTGCTAGCTCCTGGAGGGATTACTGAGTATGTCCTCAGGGCCCAAGTGGTAACAGGTGTTTCCATTTGCCTTTATTAGCAGCAGCCAAACCCTCAGGTGAGGTGCGGGGCTGTGATCTCCACTGGAAGCTCCAAATTCAGCCAACAGAGGCATCCATCTTTTTTTGTCTGTCCATACAAGCGCCAGGTGAGAGTGTGCTTTTTGCAAGCAGAGAGACTTTGTATGGGACACTCATGCATGCCTACTTCTGGGAATCTCTCTGAGTGTGATGTGTGGACACCAGGCACCATGATCAGGGATGTGAGGCCACAGGAGCAATTGCCTTAGCCGGACCCAAGGGTAGGTGTAAATGACCGGGTTCATCCACTATTTTTTGGTCGAACATAGTTCAACATAGTTCCCATCTATGTTGAAACACAGCTATTTCTGGGTACTGTCTGTGCTTGTAATCTGCTGCCCTGAGCAGTGGACTGAGAGCCTGGAGGCTGAGTAGGCAGCCAAATGTGACCGGACAGGCTCATGCCCCTGAATTCTGAGGGGTGACCCAGCTTCCCCAGGATGATAGATAGTGAGGCATGGGATTAATAGGGAACTCAGGAGATTTAGACATGAGAGTCCCTTTGCATATGCATTCTTGCTGATCCAGAATCTGGGCTAGCTGGCTTGCCCTGACCAGCTAGGTTCTCTGTATATAAGTTGCAGGTGAGGCTGGCTACCTTGACACCCATGCTCTGTTACTTCTACATGTGAGCTCTGAGCACACACAGACAAACACATTCAGACAGACAGACACACACACACACATTACTGTCAGGTCTGTTAGTACCGCATATGGTGAAGACTGGGGCTGTCTGGGTTCTGTGGTCATGAGAGCTGCTGCCTACAATCTCTACAAGCCAGGTTTGAACCTGTCATCAATGAACACAGTGTAGGAGCATTTTTAATTCTGAGATTTTCCAGCCAAAACGGAAGCTTACAGGGTTCTGAAAGAGGGTGTTTTGATGGCTGAAATGACATTTCCAAGTGCCTCATTGGGTTTTCAAATCCTTTTGAAACCTGAAGTTCTTTCTTGTATCTAGGGAATATTCTCACCTCTGGCCAGAAGGGCCACCAAACTCGGAGCACAGCTATCCCTGGGTCAGCAGGTCTGTCAGCCTGCTAGCTCCTGGAGGGATTCCTGAGTATGTCCTCAGGGCCCAAGTGGTAACAGGTGTTTCCAGTTGCCTTTATTAGAAGCAGCCAGGCCCTCAGGTGAGGGGTGAGGCTGTGATCTCTACTGGAAGCTCCTAATTCAACCATAGGAGGCATCCATCTTCCTTTTGTCTCTCCATAGCAAGGGCCCAGGGAGTCTGGGCTTCCTGCAAGCAGAGAGACATTGTATGGGAAACTCATGCATGCCTACTTCTGGTAATCTCTCTGAGTGTGATGTGTGGACACCAGGACACCATGATCTTGGATGTGAGGCCACAGGAGCAATTGCCTTAGCCGGACCCAAAGGGTATGTGTAAGGGACCGGGTTCATCCACTATTGTTTGGTCGAACACAGTTCCCATCTATGTTGAAACACAGCTCTTTCTGGGTACTTTCTGTCCTTGTAATCTGCTGCTTTGTGCAGTGGACTGAGAGCCTGGAGGCTGAGTAGGCAGCCAAATGTGACTGGACAGGCTCATGGCCCTGAATTCTGAGGGGTGCCCCAGCTTCCCCCGGATGATAGATAGTGAGAAATGGGATTGAATAGGGAACTCAGGAGATTTTGACATGAGAGTCCCTTTGAATATGCATTCTTGCGTAGCTATAATCTGGGCTAGCTGGCTTTTCCTGACCAGCTAGCTTCTCTGTACATAAGTTGCAGGTGAGGCTGGATACCTTGACACCAATGCTCTGAGCACACACAGACACAAACAGTCAGACAGACAAACAGACACAAACACACATTATTTTCAGGTCTGGTAGTATAGCATATGGTAAAGGCAGGGGCTGTCTGGGGTCTGTGGGCATGAGAGCTGCTGCCTTACAATCTCTATAAGCCAGGTTTGAACCTGTCATCAATGAACACAGTGTAGGAGGTTTTTGAATTCTGAGACACTGAAGAGGGGGAGGTTTTTTCCCCCGAGGCTTGCACTGGGAACTAGCAGCTGCCCTGTGTGTGTTGCCAGACTAGGAAACTTGTGGTACCTGTCCATGTGGAGAGTCTCCTGGATGAGTTCCTTCTTGAGCCTTTTTGATAGTTCCCGTTGGAGCTGCATATAGGTAATGATTTGGAGATTTTACTCCTTTGGACAATTCTTTTCCTGATGCACAGATTCTCTCCAGGTTTTAGCAATCAATTGTCTGAATGTCATATCGAATTCATTGTATAAAATGAATACATGAGTGTCTCTCTCTCTCTGTTATATATATATATATATATATATATGTAACATGTAGAGGTCTTAAAATATTTTTTTAGTTAGAGACCTGCACAGCTCTGGATTAGCGTAGTAATGCGGGTACACCTGGCCCTTCTGAGCCACAATCATGAGAGACATCTCACAGAGCCATTCGTTTACCTCTTGTCACTCTAAAAATATCTCTCAGCACAAACTACCGCTTCCAAAATATCTACTTCCCTCTTGATATTTTTTGTCCACCGAGTCCTATCCCAAAACTGTAAATCAAAGAAGAAATAGACATTGTGCAGTTCCCTGCACACAGGACAGGCTGAGGCTGGACCAGGGAGATGAAATACACCAGCCTGCATCTTGCCTGGAGCAACACTAAGACTACTTCCAATTTGGGGAGGCAAGGGCAGTTTTGCAGAGTGGGCTGCAGGCCAAGTGTTGCTTCTCAGAGTGGACTAATACCTAGATGTTCTAAGTTTAACCTTTCCTCACAAACATAAAATAACAATGCCACTTGTAAGAAGTATGCACAGGCATGGAGGGTTTGTCTTCAGTCTCTGGCACTGATCAGCACAGGGCCAGATTTCTGTCCTTTTCAGTCTCTGTCATTCTGTCTTTCAGACTGTCTCTGTGTGCCTTCTTCCCTGGAACCTTCCTGGAAGTCAGTGCATGCATTGTGATCTCGGTCTTCACGGTGTTGAAATTTTCCTTTCTTTGCCCTTTGGATTATTTAGTCTCCTGCATATGGTGTAGTACAGAGGGGAACTGTGGAGACAGCGTTCCTGCTGCAGGTAACTGGCATATGTCCATCTTCAGATGCAGCTGTCCGGGAGTCGGGCTGTAGCGCAGCGGTTTAAGCGCAGGTGGCGCAAAGCACAAGGACTGGCATAAGGATCCCGGTTCAAACCCCGGCTCCCCACCTGCATGGGAGTTGCTTCACAGGTGGTGAAGCAGGTCTGCAGGTGTCTATCTTTCTCTCCTCCTCTCTGTCTTCCCCTCCTCTCTCCATTTCTCTCTGTCCTATCCAACAACGACGACAACAACAATAATAACTACAACAATAAAAAAAAAAAAAAGATGCAGCTGTCCAGGCCCTCTGTGCTTGACTCCCCTTCTCCAGGGCTCTGTGGATGACACTCAGCCTAATGCAGCCCTCCTCAATGTCCTGCAACTCATCCTTGTCCTTATTCCATGAGAGCCCAGGTGAAGAAGTGAAACTCTACCACCCTGGCACACACATAGTGCTTTGCCTTTATTATGCAGATGTAAATGATCTGTGGTACTGATAGCCACACCAGTGTCCAGATTTCCACTCAAAACGGAAGCTTCCAGGGTTCAGAAAGACGGTGTATTGATGGCTGTGAAATGTATTTTCCAAGTGTCTCCTGGGGTTTCAAATCCTTTTGAAACCTGAAGATCTTTCTTGTATCTAGGGAATATTCTCACCTCTGGCCCGAAGGCCCTCCCAACTAGGAGCACAGCTATCCTGGGGTCAGGAGGTCTGCCAGCCTGCTAGCTCCTGGAGGGTTTCCGAGTATGTCCTTACACCCCAAGTGGTAACAGGTGTTTCCAATTGCCTTTATTAGCAGCAGCCAGGCCCTCAGGTGAGGGTCGGGTCTGTGATCTCTACTGGAAGCTCCTAATTCAGCGAATGGAGGCATCCATCTTCCTTTTCTCTCTCCATATCAAGGGCCCGGGGAGTTTGTGCTTCCTGCAAGCAGAGAGACATTGTATGGGAAACTCATGCATGCCTACTTCTGGTAATCTCTCTGAGTGTGATGTGTGGACACCAGGACACCATGATCAGGGATTGTGAGGCCACAGGAGGAATTGCCTTAGCCGGACCCAAAGGGTATGTGTAAGAGACATGGTTCATCCACTATTGTTTGGTCAAATACAGTTCCCATCTATGTTGAAACACAGCTCTTTTTGGGTTCTTTCAGGGCTTGTAATCTGCTGTCCTGAGCAGTGGACTGAGATTCAGAAGGCTGAGTAGGCAGCCAAACGTGACTGGACAGGCTTATGCCCCTGAATTCTGAGAGGTGCCCTCACTTACCCCGTTGCCAATTTTTGTATGATAGTGAGGCATGGGATTGAATCGGGAACTCAGAAAAGGGAGACATGAGAGTCCTTTTGCATATGCGTTCTTGCTTACCGAGAATCTGGTCTAGTTGGCTTGCCCGTCCAGATACGTTCTCTGTACATAAGTTGCAGGTGAGGCTGGCTACCTTGACACCAATGGTCTGAGACTACTATAGTTGAGCTCTGAGCACACACAGACACACACAGACAGACAGACAGACATACATTCACACACTCATTACTGTCAGGTCTGGTAGTACAGCAAATGGTGAAGGATGGGGCTGTATGGGGTCTGTGGGCGTGAGAGCTGCTGCTTTACAATCTCTACAAACCAGGTTTGAACCTGTCATCAATGAACACAGTGTAGGAGGTGTTTGACTTCTGGTCACTTTCCAACTCATCTATTTCTTTTCTCTCCTGTATCTCTGACTCTCACAGGCTCCCAATCACTCTGTCTGCACTCAGTAATATTTTACTTATATTCTTATTTTATTGACAGGCCAAGATATACAAAGAGAGTTATTAGAGCATTGCTGAGCTCTGGCTTGTTGTCTTGGTGATTTCACCTAGGCTACAGGAGCCTCAGATTTGTAAATCTCTCTGACACAAGCCATATTCTGTCTCCTCATATCCATGGCAGTATGTCTCAGACTTTATAAAAAATATATAAATCCATATACATATATATACACATATATAAATATATATATATATATCTGTAATTTTGGAATTGTCAACCTATGTAATTGATCTTAATCAGAATTAACACATTTATAACAGCTTCCTTTTTAATTAATAATTGGCCACCTAGTTGGAGCAGGATTCAATACAATTATAAATAATAGAACCTTCCAGTAGCATTTCTAATAGCATTTCTATCAGCATCCTTATTGTAATTATCATAGTACAGAAGTTGCCTCCTTTCACTAGTGTAAGCTTCAGTACATATGAGTTTCTTTTCATTCTCCTGAAATCTTAATTTCCCTGGACTCTAAAGTGTCTCGGAATTTTTGAAGCAGCCCTCTGTTTCTCAGCAGATGGTTTTCATATTGTGCTGTAATCAGGTCTTCTTGTGCTTTTTGTTTTTATTTTTCATTTTTTTTTCAAATCCTCCTAGATCATCCCCATTTATTTGCAGATTTATTTATTTATTTATTTATTTAGTGCTATATTACATGAAGTGTCATTTCTTCTGCTTGATAGATTTTTCTCTTAAAATTGAAGGGAAGTTAACACTCACAATACATTTCGTGTGGTAAATACTACACACATATGGTGAAGACTGGGGTGGTCTGGGTTTTGTGGACTTGAGACTTCTGCCTTACAATTTCTACAACCCAGGTTTGAACCTGTTATGTATGAACACAGTGTGGGAGGTTTTTGACTTCTGGTATCTTTCCCACTCTTCTATTTCTCTTCTTGCCTTCTCTGTCTCTGACTCTCACACGCTCTCACTCACTCTGTATGCACTCATTAATATTTTAATTATACATTATTTTACTGACAGGCCCAGATATACAAAGGGAATCACCAGGACACTGCTGATCTCTGGCTGTTTTTTTTTATGATTTCACCTAGGTTTCTGTAGCCTCAGCTTAGTAAGTCTCTCTGGCACAAGCCATACTCTGTCTCCTCATAGACATGCCAGTATCCCTCAGGGTCTATAATGAAGATACACTTACATATATGTACATATATATACATATATATATATATATCAGTCATTTTTAGAATTCTTGACCTTTTTATTTGATCTTAATGCAGAATTACCACATTTATGACAGCCTCCTTATTAATAAATAATTGGTCACATAGTTGGAGCAGGATTCACTACAATTATAAATTATAAGCCTTCCAGGAGCATTTCCAATAGCCTTTCTATCAGTATCCTCATTGTAATTATCATAGAACAGAACTTGCCTCCATTTTCTAGTTTAAGCTTTAATACGTATGCCTTTCTTTTCATTCTCAGGAATTCTTAATTTGCATGGCCCCTGAAGTGTCAGGGAAGTTTTGAAGCAGCCCTGTGTTTCTCAGCAGACGTTTTCTATATTTCTGCTGTAATCAGGTCTTCCTGTGGTTTTGTTTTTATTTTTTTCAAACCCTCCTAGATCATCCCATTTAATTGCATATTTATTTATTTATTTAGCCCATATCACATGAGGGGTCATTTCTTCTGCTGATAGATTTTCTCTTATAATTGAAGGGAACTTTTGACACAGGATACATTTCCTTTTGCAGATACTACACACTACTACAACTACTACTGCACTGTTTTTGACAGTGACATCCAATGCACAATGTATTAGTATTGCATGGCTCTAAAGAAAGTTCACTATTTAACCTACAAGCCTTTTAACCTCACAAATATTTATTCTGTTCTTTCTTGGGGGATGAATGCTTTACAGTCAACAGTTACATGTAATAGTGGGCACGGGGTAATTTTCCCACTTTCCCTGTATTTCTGTACATCATTTGTAACTTTCTTACTGAGGAGAAGGAAAGTCATAAATTGAGAGAACAGGCCCCAGCAGGAAGAGAGACAGAGAGACAGCTACAGTTCTGATTTTACACTAGCCCAGCTTTTCCCTAGCTGGGTAAGTGGTGAGCAGGGGCTCAAAACAGGATCCTGGGCTTCCACATATTTCACTGGCATCTCCACCAGCAGTGCCTCCAACACATGCATCCTTCGTTGTCCATGTAACTATCGATCTGCTCTAGGCACTTCTCACCTTCATAATCCAGAAAGTTAACACTTCTCCCCTC